>NC_062967.1:11531151-11590527 GCF_023119035.1 Salvia hispanica | reverse complement strand
TAATCATAATATGTGAAATTTACAGAATTGATGAGTTCAGAAAATGACGTATTAATAGGAAATTATACTCATGCCACATTATCTTAAATACCACATTAACAATTTTTTTTATTATTATATTAAAATTATATACCAGACTATCAATCACGTCATTACAAATTCTTTGGTTGTTATTTATCTAAAATTCGCATTTTTTACGATAAAAAAGCATCGCAATATTCTTATACTCTGCATTTAGGGTTTGAACTAAAATTTGGAGTCAGAAAAATCAAAAACAAAATTACGCATAAATATGACGTGTCTTTATTTTCTGCATCATCTCTTCCATTTTAGTCTCACAAGTCGAGTGCAGACTGCAGAAGCTTCGATAGCACTTCCATGGCGTCTTCTCTCTCTAGAAAACTCTCCGCTGCCATTCTCTCAAAGCACAGACCACTCTCAAACACATCTCTCTCTTTCTGCACCAAAAGTCTCTCCTCCCCAGAATCCGTTTCCGATTCCGACTCACCCCCCGATTCCCCCCCTCCAAACCAGCAGCGCACCAATACAGATCGACCCCTCGAAAACGGCTTGGACCTCGGCATTTACAAGGCGATATTGGTAGGGCAGGTTGGGCAGGCGCCGATTCAAAAGCGGCTGAAAAGCGGGAAAATGGTAACCCTAATTTCGCTCGGCACGGGTGGCATTCGCAACAATCGGAGGCCTTTGGACAACGAGGAGCCGCGTGATTACGCCAATCGCTGCGCGGTGCAGTGGCACAGGGTCTCCGTTTATCCAGAGAAATTGGGCGAACTCGCCGCGAAAAATCTCGTCCCCGGTTCTACATTGTACGTGGAAGGGAATCTCGAGACTAAAATATTCAATGATCCAATAACTGGACTCGTCCGTCGAATCAGAGAGATTGCTGTACGTAGGAATGGGAGGATTCTGGTTCTAGGAAACGGAGCTGAAGCTGCGCAGTTTTCAAGGAATGATATGGCCGGGGTTGGATATTACTGAGGTGATGTTCTTTACAATGCTTGGCTAGAATGCTTATGTGATCGCAATGCTTTAGGAACTAGAGGAATTCGTAGTTGGATTTTGTATTGGCCATGAATTTGTGCCTTTGTGTTCGTTTTCAAAGTTCCAGAATTCAGTGCTACTATAAATTTGAAGTATTTGTCAGTTTTTGTTCGTCTATCTTCTTAATTGTATTGGTTATGACCTTTATTTCAATGTTTTTATCATGAGAGCGTGATAACTAATAATAGGAATCAGGTATTGATGATTTTCCCGTGGTAAGGCCACATTAACCGACAAACTAGTGCAGTGCGTATCTCGGGAGCCAAATTCAATAGGCTGCAGTTATACAAATGTTGTAAGCAAAACTTACTGGCAGTTCCTTTTAGTAATTATTCATCAGTAATGCATTGGTGCTAGTAATACTAAGTAACTATCACTAAAGATTTAGCACCCTTGCCTAGGTTAAGTTGTCAGGCCAAATCCAAATGGGAACAAAGGATCATAATGTGGATCACCTACATTCATGGGGAGCTGGTCGACTGATTTGAACCATGTTCTAGGAAGTTTTCCAGTGAAGCCATATTGACCAAATAGGACATCAGCTACACCTTGGCCCTCTGTTCCTGGAAGCCAAGCTGCGACAAGTGCGTCTATCTTATCTAGGTAAGGCTCAATTGTCACTGGACGCCCAGATATGATAACAACAACGCATCTGACAACCCTGCAGACGTTCCTGATAGTACTTGGACCTGGTTCAATTATAGTTAGGTTTGTGCTGTCTCCTTTTTCCTCAGCATATGGGACCTCACCCACAACAACGATGGCATAAGAGAAATTTTGTGACTTCACTAGATCCATGCCAGGGTTTTTCATGTGGACAACTGGAGTGGAAGGGTCTACTGTCTTTCTGATAGCATTTAAGACTGTGGTTCCTGCAATGCGGATTTATTAGAAAGTTATCTCTATATAAATTATTCTCATTACAACTCTGTTACATGTAAAGATGTGCTTTGCTGAAGGCTATATTACTTTATTTTGGAAAGCTAAGCATATCAGAAATAGTGGAAATCCATCTAATATGTTGAGAATATGTTTAAACTTCAGAGTTTGAGGCATTAAAATTTGAAGTATACCAACTATGAGATCACTGACTTGGACACCCTGCCATTCAACTGTCCAGCCTCCACATTGATATCCAAGATTATCAGCATGAGTTCCTGCAACAAGTACTTTCTGCACATCCTTTTTAAGAGGAAGCAATGGCTGATTAGCACTTTTACCATTTTTCAGAAGCACTAGTGATCTTCTCACTGCTTCCCTGGCCAATTCCCGATGATTCTTTCCAAAAAAAGTATGCTTCGGTTATTGTTGAATTGCAAGGACAATAAACAGTAGCAGGAAGGTTTACAATTAGCAGATGGTATACCTGGCTGCCAAGTTGGTTTAACAAGCTAAGGTCGGCGAAGGGGTTTTCAAAGAGACCCATGGTGAACTTCACCCTTAATATTCTCCTCACGGCATCATCTATCCTGCTCATTGGGATATTGTTGCTCTTCACTTGGTAGGTCAGATCATCAATAAATTCTGTGAGATTATCTTCCAGCATGACCTAGAATAGTTAAACCATCTGACATTAGACAGAAGGATGACAGGACATGTTTGTGTTGTAGCTAGATGTTTTATAAATGTCTTGTATTACAGCTTTGGGAAATGTCTAACACTCACTATGTCTATTCCTGCAAGAATACCAGCTTCAATTGAATGGGAATAGTTTGAATGAGGTGGATCTGTAATTCTGTCAATGCCAAGCCAACTTGATATGATGAGGCCCTGCAATTCATGTGTGCACTCAGTATTGTCTTTTTATTCTCTCGAGGCAACTTTAACGAAAACATGATATCTATCATTAATTTGTGTTACCCTGAATTTGAGCTTGTGTTTTAGGAAACCTGTAAGTAGATCACGGTTAGCATGCATTTTCTTGCCATTCCAGCTTGAATAAGCCACCATGACTGAGATGACACCCTTTCTGATTGAATCCAGGTATGGAAGCATGTGAATGCTGAGCAATCCATGAAAGTCAAGCTCTGTGTTGTTCTTATCAATGCCGTTTACGGTTCCTCCTTCGCCTACAAAACCTTTTGCACAGGCTGCGACCTTTGCCCTTAGGTAAATGAATAATATCTTCACTTGTTAGGCAACCATATTTTTGTTCTGGGTTGAAATACAGAAAGAGATGGAGATTTATACTTTCCAGCAAGAAAGGGGACACCCTTTCTGGAACTGGCAGGAATGTCGCCCTGTAAACCGGGTATGAATTCTGTCATTGCTCGAACCACCTTAGGATCTTCACTATAGCTTTCGAAACATTGGCCCCATCTTGGATCTCTGCAAACCTGTAGTCAGATGAACAGAATGACTAGACCTGATACTTAACACTACTGAGTTTAGTTTAGGTATAAATTACTTACAGCAAGGCTGGGTGCGAAATTGTAGTTGATTCCCGTTGCTCTAACTTCAAGTGCAGTGGCTGCTCCAATCCTCTTGACAAGGGCTGGATCTCTGTTCCACCACTGATGTTAGGATCTGATGTTCGTGTCAAAATGTATAAAACGTTAGACTTGCCTGGTGGCTCCGAGGCCGACATTGTGAGGGAAAATAGTAGCGTTGTAGACATTGTTGTTGCCGTGGGTAGCATCAGCGCCATAGAAGATAGGTATTCCGAGCCGAGTCGAAAGAGCTGCCTTTTGAAAAGTGTTCACCATTTTCACCCATTCCTCTGCAGATGCCTTGGGAGATGGACTACTCCCAGCTCCACTTAAAACACTCCCTACACATCCACCAAACTAAATCCATAGAGTTGTTGGTGCCAAAAAACAATTAAGAAAATAGAGAATTACCTATGAAATATTTCTTGAGTAGAGTTGGAGAGACATGCATCCTCTCAATCTGAGTCATCTGCCCAATCTTTTCTTCAAGGCTCATTCTCTTCATCAAGTCTCTGATTCTTGCATTTAATGGCTGTTTTGGGTCTTTGTATTTCATGTATTCCTTTGCTTCTGTAACTACTATCACCATTAATACCATCACCATCATTTTCATCTTCACACCCCTTGAAACCACCTTCATCATTACCTCTGCAACACAGCCTATTTATGTTCAACAAATAATGCAATTATTTAATTTTGTCTAGGGAAACATAGTAAAATAAGTAATACCTCTAGTTGCACGCAAGGTGTAGAGATAGCTATTTAAAGGTTTTTTATAAATATTTTGTAGAGGATTATGAAGATTTCAATGAGAGTAGTATCTGTGCCAGTGTGTGAATAAATATACAAGTAGTGATTCCTGATGAGTTTTTAGTGGGAGGTATTTTCACATGTATTCTTGGATATTTTGTTATAAGTGCAAATGACTAAATTATTTTGGGTTTAATCTTTTTGTAGTTACTTGGTTTAAAACTAGGCAGATAAAATGTACTAAAATATTTTTTTATTTCTTTGATCAAAACGTAATTATTTTAAGGCCTTTTTTTTTATAACAGGTTTTCTATATCAAGTTCTATGAATTCGATTTTTCCATAATTTATCTATATAACTTTTAAAAGTAAATTGCAATTTAGTCATGATTTTTGATACTACAACTTAGCAATAAAGACCTAATTTTTAATATTTGTTGCAATTTAGATTTATTGATTTTTGGTATGAGATTGAAGTTGAAATTTAGGTGTGAATTGCAGTGTCAAAACTCAAAATTAATTCAAGGTTTATTTAAAGCTCATTATTTGAACTTTGACATTATCATCTACTCCATATTACTGATAAGATATTGAAGTGAATATGAGAGAGCACTTACCTAGTGGTTGGACCCACTTGAAACGATTAGTAGTACAAAAAAAAAACGTAAAAATATTATCACAAAAATAAGAGAACTTCAAAGAAGAATTTATCAAAAATGCCAAAACATTTTCTGCAAAATGGGATTACTAACTAAACAAATGACGAAACTCTAGCGACTTATAAAACTAACCATATGATAGCACTACAACAAATGACGAAACACTAGCAACTTCCAACATAGTTATATTTACCGATTTATGGTAAAATCTCTATACGTTAGTTATTTTGGAATCATAAAATTTCATTGGCAATTTAAAATTCAAAAAAAGAAATGTTAAATATTGCTGTTTAAACATGGAAAAAGATAAAAGAATTCAAGACTAATTGATCAATACATATAAGTACCAAGTGGATGATACAGAATATCCCACTAGTGCACGTTATAGTGCATTCTAGTTTTTTCAAAGGTAGTACCTTATCTTCATCATATACACTGGATAACAGCGTTATGATATTTAATATTTTCATGATATTGCCATTAACATTTAAAACTAGTTATATTTGCAACAATGATATTTTACAACTTGCCATATTAAACATACATTACTAGTAAATCTTTTACAATTCGCACAAATCTATACATATATAAAGGATCAGTTTTTTGGGATGCCATGTGGCAAGACTTACATAGCACAAGCATAGTGCATCCATGCATTATTGCAACTCTATGTACATCATATTAACACGTAGATGATGGCGATGACAAAGCTTCAAGGAGGAGCAAGCAAGCTGCGTAAGTAGGTTTCGACATAATCGAGACCGCAGTACTGCTTAACAACGGGCAGAGTAGCCGGAACGTCGAGTTGGAAGTCGGAATCAGTCCCTTGTGTGGCTCCCCAACCTTTAAGCTGTTTTCTAGCCTCCACCACAGCCGCTCGTATACCGCAATATACTGAAGTCGCAAGAACCAAAGGAGGTTCGCCACTAGCTGCACGTGCGCACCACATCACACAACAACAACAACAACACCCACACAAACCATTGCTATCAGACACACTCAAAACACTACATTACCCTTAGAAGAGAGAACGCGGTCTGGGTGATGCCCGGTGTTGAGCACCCTAGCATTGAACTTTTTCGGAACGTTGTCAAGACTCGGGATCTTGTAATCCCAAGTGCTGTTTGTAGTCATAAGTCCCTCTTCATTAGTCAAGTATTCTTCAAGCATGAAAAACCCCACACCTTGTATGAAAGATCCCTCAATCTGTATGTATCAAACTCAACCTAATGAATTGCATTATCCATGTAAGTTATAAGTCACCATTTTTCTTGAACATACAGTACCTGTCCCATATCAACAGCAGGGTTCAAGCTCTGCCCACAGTCGTAGACGATATCCGTTCTCAATATAGACTTTTCGCCCGTGAGGACGCATATCTCCACCTGCAACCACAACAAACTCGCTGTAGTAACACCATTCGTGAAGCATTGAAGTAAAAACATAGGAAATGTTACCTCACTTACTGCAGCACCATAGTTCAAGTATTCTGTCGAACCGGACTCGGGAAGAAAGTAAGAGTTTGCTGCCAAATTTATAGACTGACTATGTGCCTGATTACAACGCATAATACACAGTTATTTGGAAGGATATTGTAGCATGAAGTGAATCGAATGCAAAAAACAAACCTCGAGAATGAGATCGTTCCATTGGAGTGAGCCCTGTTCGTCTTTCAGCGTAGTGGCAAGAGGGCTTAATCGTTCGACTAAAAGAGTAGAGCATTGGATCACAGCAGCACAACATGCTTCAGAGGTGGTGCTTCCAGCGGTTATGCCTCCTTGTACAAGGCTCAACGTGTCTGACTCTACAACGCGAACCTTTTCGATCAGGTTTTCCATTCCATCACATTTGATCAAACTGAGAGCATAGGCAGTTGCTTGTTTCACCTTTGTATACAGCCCTTGCCCCATCTCTATGCCTCCAACTTCCACAACCACGGATCCATCGTTAAGGATGCTCACTTTCCCCGGTTTCCCACTCACCGTCACTTTATACACAATCGGAACACAAGAAATGCCTCTTTTACACCATACGTTGGACCGGTTGAACTGCTCTACCGCTGCAGTCCTCTCCATATAGCATGATGAACTAATCAACTCGTCCCAAATACGAGGCAGGGTGTAGTCCGAAGCTTCTCCAGCAGCCTCAGCGTAGAATAGCTGCAGGCTCTCGCCTGTGTGAAAATTGATTTCTCTGACTGAACCGGCTTCCATTGACAGCAGAGACGCGACGCGCTCTATTATAGCTTCAGCGATGAAATTCCCCTGCACGTCACCAGGGGCGCGCATCATTGTTTTGCTCGTGTTGTTGGTCTTGCATAGTTTTATGTCGAACGAGAGAGCTCCCCAGTTGTACTTCTTCAGCCCTGCTACTAGCATATATGGGATGAAGGGGCTGAAGTCGATAAAGAAGCCTGCATCGATAAGTATATCGACATGGAGTGCTGTCAATTTGCCATTCTCTTTGAATCCAACAGTGTATGTTATCTTCATAGGATGTCTCCCTCCTGCTATTATCATGTCAGCGTTTCGGTCTATGTAGCTTCTGACCGGTCGGCCTAGTTTTCGAGCTGCAAGTGCACATGCTGTTGCTACCTGAAAACACAACATTGTTGAGACAGAGAGATATAGAGAGAGGAGCGATGATCACACTCACCTTCATTGCTCTTTGACACTTCCCTCCGAAGCCTCCACCTAATCGTCTTGTAATAACACGAACATTGTGCTCTGGGACACCGAGACAACGTGCAATGGATATTTGAGCCAACTCAGGGGATTGGACTGAGCTATACACCACCATACAGCTGTCTTCATCCGGGATTGCAAGCGCTGTTTGCGTCTCCATGTAGAAGAAGTATTGAGAACCAAGTATGATCTGAATGTTCAAAAACAACATGTGAAGTATGTATGCAACTGACTGAAACAGCTAATCAATAAAAGTACCTCTTGAGAGAGAATCTTGTGATCAGCTTCAGCCATTCCTTTGGTGAAATCACCAATCATTTCCGGTTTTAGGTGAGGTTCGTAGGGTGAAAAAGTATCGAAGAAACTTGAGTATTCGACGGCCTCTTCAACTGTCAAGATTGGTGGTTCTAAGCCTTGTGTCTCATAATCCACTTGAACCATTCTTGCAGCGGCGTTGGCTTCCTTTTGGCTACGTGCAACCTAACGAATATAATTAACAAGGCAAAGTCAGACAAACAACCGGTTACAATTAGTACCATATGACAAGTTTCATATACCACAAACGCGATTAGATCACCAGCCGACGCAGTGGTATCGTCAGCAAACAAATATTCAGATCCGAAAAGGCCCGTGGCTCCAAAATTTTGTCCTCCTTGGGGGATGTCTTTGGCAGAGATAACATCAACGATTCCACTTGGTTTTGGGACAGCCTCGAAAGAGATACTCTTCACTCGAGCTAGAGGCTTCGTGCTATAAACAAGTGCTCCATGTAGACTATGTGGAGGTGAAGGAATGTCATCTACGTACACAGCTTCACCTGTTGGTACAAACAGATTTAACAAACTTCCTTCACCCCAAATTCCTACATACGGAAAAAAGATGAGAACGAACCGGAAGCTTGGATGATTGCTCCAACTTTAGGAATAGGCTCACCAACCGGATAGTATGTATCAGTTTCTTCGTTGCTTGAAGCAGCTACTTCGGAAAGTGAGACACCAAGCGTGGGAGAAGAAACATCAATAAACGCAGTGAGAAACGAAAACAAGAAACTAACTGCTAAGCTCTTCCTGTAAGCAGGATGCGTCGTTCCATGTTTGGGTTCGACAGAGAGTTTCACCAATCTAACTGCTTCAACCAAAACTTCAACGGTTAACACTTTCCCTGCCAAATACTCCTCCACTTCGCTAGCCCTTGTCGCGTGGTCTGTCCCATAAGCGCCAAAAGCCAGCCGAGCATAGTTCAAAGTAACACCACCACTTTCTTTAAAGCTAACATCAGCCAAGAAAGCAGCATTCAAGTATGGCAAAGCATTCCCAAGCGGCCTTGGTGCAGCCCGGTAGCTCTCAAAACCCACTTTCGGACCCAAGAAAGGAATGTAGACACTCAAGAGCACGTCTGTGGGGGCGAGAGGTGGCCCGTACAAGAACTCATCCATAGTCATCCTTTCCTGCGCACGGGCTCTCAAGAGGGCGACAGTCGACCCCACAGCAAGAAGCAATGTAGCAATATCCGAAGGAAAAGACCTCCTCTGTGCCATCACCAAATTCCCCCCAATGCTGGCTGAGTTCCTAATGAAAATGGAAGCAACCCTCTCCATATGATGAGCAATCTTCGCCAAGACTAAGTCGGATTCGCCTTCTTCCTTGAGAGATGATATAACTCTTGAAATCGAAATAGCTGCCCCGAACTCAATCCCGGATTCATCCTTTTTAACCATCAAGAGCTCAGGAATGTACCTAAGATCAATGTACTTATCATATCTCTCTGTTTCCTTGTAATATCCCATCCCTGTATTCCCGACGACTAACTTGAACCGCGCACCATCCGCCACCAAGCTGCCGAGTTCCTCTAGACTAACTGGAGTGAACCAAGAGAGACTTTCAGAATTCAAGACTGTGCTACATTCTTGTTTGCATACTCGTACATATGGCCAGACGTCGTCTTGAGGATCGTACGGTGGAAACTCCCCTTTCGGAAAAGCATTCATCCCAAGATCCTCGATGTCAACATCAGCAGCAAAGCTCTTGCAGGCATCAGCGATGGGGCGGTAGCCAGTGCAACGACAGAGGTTGCCGGTTATAGACGTTTGGGCTTGGGAGGCGGTGAGGTTGGAGAATCCGGGGGGTGGGGGCTGAGGTGCTGTGTCGGCGTTGGCAAGGGCGGAGAAGAAGGACATACAGAAGCCGGGGGTGCAGAAGCCGCACTGGGAGGCGTGGAAACCCGCGAAGCGTTGGTGGATTGGGTGGAGGCCGTGCTTGGTGTTGCCGAGGCCTTCGGTGGTGGTGATGGAGAAGCCATTGAGGCTGCAAAGGAGAGTGAGGCAAGAGCTCACACTGAATATCTCTGGTTGGTTGAGGACAGGGTTGAATCTTGAGAGCACCACCACACAAGCCCCACAGCCACCTGAATTCAATCACAGAATTACTACACAATTCATTCATTGCTTGTTGTAATGTGTAAAGGGAGTGAAACTCTAATTTGTGCATGCAAAACAATCCATAAAAAAAACTACTATCAAAGTAGTCTAATACTCATGAATCATGATAGAGTGGTTGATGACTGACTTTAAATTTCTGTTAATTTATCTATAAAAAGAGTATATTAAAAGATTGATTTATAATTCAAATACACACCATCAATTCTATGGTATCAAACACATTCTCGGAATAATAGTCTCTCTCGAGTAAAAAGCCGACACAATAACTTGGAATTGTGATCTTTCTTTCATTTCCCTTTTTTATTTAATTTTAGATTATCTAGATTTGCATGCTTACACAAATATTTCAATTTGAGTTCAGTTATACTGCAAAATCTTAAGAGTTAACTCATTTCCAACCTTACGATATAATCAATTATTTATTAAAGTTGCGAGATTGACTAAAAATTAACCAAATTTCATGATTTTTTAGACAATTTACCATTTTTAAGTATATAATGAAGAGTATGTTAGCATAGATTATGGCCGAGGCACCTAACCTTCACCGCAGCCGAGCTTGACACTCTTGAAAGGAGTGGCGGAGCGCAGGAATTCGAGCAAAGTGGTGGAGGGATCGACTTCTCCCACCTCGTATCTCTTGCCGTTCACCTCAAACACGAGATGACTATCATCCCCGGCCACTGCACAATCTTTTTTCTCCATTTTCTACGTATCTCTTTCTCAAGAAAGTTCTAAATATGTAAATATAAAGGCATGAATAACTACCGAAAATGGATAAATTTGCATTGCATCGCCTCTCCTTATGGTAGTACCTCAAAACTCTCAACCGTCAACTTCTTTAAAGGTCACATTGCCCAATTCGACCTAGCACTTTCATTTTTCACTGATGCAATATTAAGTAATCTATATTAATTTGCCTCACCAAATTATATTTCTTTCGTGTATTGCTAATGCATTATCAATAGTGGCGGAGCCAGAAATTTATATGAAGATGGGCAAAAATATACATAGGCAAAATTTAAGAGATTTAAGAGGGGCAATTAATGAAATTTGAGGTGGGGCATTTGCCCATGCTAACTAGTAGCTAGATCCGTCCCTGATTATCAACTCACCTATATGATGACACCAATAAATTTTATTTTATTTTTCTGTTTTTTAAGTCTTTGTTACTCAACTTCGTCAAGAATATAGTGTGTTTCTACGTCATAACTCGTTTAATGATAAAAATAATAAAGATACGGGTGTTCATACGTGAAAAATAACAACTAATTTTCAATGTCTATTTTAATTTTACTTCATTTTATAATGTTTTTTTCGGTGATGGCATGCGTATTGTATTGAATAACTACACTAACTTAACAAATAAATATATACTGTATAACTTTGGAGGTATGGTAAGCACGTGGACCTTGGACTAGGGGAAAAATCAGACTGCATGATTTATCTACGAAACTAGATAAAGAAATTCGGAAACATACAGCACAAATTATGACATTTGAAAATTTTTAACTATTGTAAAGATTATAAATTACAGACCCAGTTGGGTGAGATGAGCAAAAATATTATCTTAAAATAAAGAACGCATCAAAATACAAACTACCAATAAAAAACAAAATCAACTAACAATTGGGACACTATTATCCTGTATGCAAGGAGGGGCATGCTTTGGTATTAGTATTCCATTTCCGCAGGAGTGCGGCTGGCACTTTTCAGCACACTCCTTGTATATTCTTGCAGGAGGGCTAAAACAGGCAAACAACCTCCAACAGCCTCGTGTATGGCCTAGGCCGGTATCGCAATCCCACATTCACCTCTCCTCGAAATAAAACATCTACCACCAATCATCATTTCTTCCCGTGCCACCATAACCATTGACACTATTGCCAAATCTTGATGTTGAATGTCTACGTTGATGAAATCTACTCGACCCGTTTGACGGCGAATCATTGAAATCGATCTTCCTAGGCTTTTTCGAAGAATGGGAACTTGATGCATAATAACCATTTGAATAGGGATTCCGAGATTTTCTATCTCTTGGAGTTGCTGGGGATCTCCAGTAACTATCTTGGTTTTTACTGCTATGATAATCTCCAGGATGTTCAGTAGACCAACCACCTTTATGCTTTGGTTTTGCAGCTGAATGAAACTCAATGTCCTTGAATTTCTTCCCTTTCCGTGACTTTCCAATATCACGCGGGACAGACTGGGTCTCCGAACGATCCCGCTTCTTTTTTGGAGATTTGTGCCTGGGTGTTGATGTTTCATGGTTTCTCTTACTAGCCTGGTGAAAATACCCAGAAACTGAGTGTCACATCATAAGCAAGCTTGACCAATTATTCAAAGATTAGAAAGTAGACTAAAGGGAACATAGTGACGCACCTTCATTGAGCTGGTGCATTCGCGAGCAAAATGTCCTACTACGCCACACTTGTAGCATGAACTATCAGGTGCATTATCATTGGCATCCCGATGGCTACGGAAGCCAGAGCAAGCCTGAAGAAATCAGAAACAACTTCAGAAAATGGAATTCTGAGGCTAAAACTAGAACATTATACTTATTCAGGTATTAGGAGTAAATGAAACAGTCAGCAGTAATAATAAATCCAAAATTTTCATGTCTCATCATAAAGGGCAAAAACAAAAACCATAGTTAATGGAGCCTGGAGTGTTGCATAATTGGCTCCATAAGCAAAAGCCAACTATAGTTAATAGGTTAGACTGTAAAGGCTACCACACCAAAAGAAGATTCAAATTTCAAGCCTATAAAGGTATGTCTTCTTATATGATCAACGATGCCTGTGATCTGACCAAGATCGCATTTAATGTATATCAAACTTACCAAACCCGTATGGCCAGAGAGACCACATCTATAACAAGAAAGTTCTTTGGGCCCAGGATCACCATATTCTTTACAGCAAAGATGGCCGTATATTCCACAAATGTAACATTGTATTTCCTGCATACCACTCAGGTGTCATAAAATCTGTGAAGATAAAACAAAATAATAATGCAGCAATTCATCTTCCGGGAGAGAAAAAGAGAGAGAGAACCTTTAAATCATCTGGGCAGTAGTCATTCCTGCAGGAGAACATTTCATGCCCTAAATCTCCACATTTTAAACATATCTTTGAACTCTTGTACTTCTCAGGGCAATCTTTAGCACGGTGACCCTGTTGTTTGCAGATAAAGCAATCTCGCCCCTGTGTAATTAAAGGAGATAGAATAAAATTTAAAATCGAACAATATCTTTCCAAAGACACGATTCCATAAGTCACAATGCTTTCAAAAAAAGTTAACATTAACCAAAAGCCTAAAAAATACTCCCTCCATCCCCAAACAATATGCACTTTGGTTTAGCATGGGTTTTAATGCAAAATTGGTAAAGTAAGAGAGAGGTGGAGAGTAATTAAAGTATTGTTAGTGGGAAATAGGTCCCACCTCATTAGAGAAAAAAGAGTTTCCAAAATTAGAAATTGCATATTCTTGTGGGACGGACTAAAAAGGAAAGAGTGCATATTCTTGTGGGACGGAGGGAGTACTATAAACCAGGCTGAACCATTTAGGAAATCCATCCAAACAATATCCTTCCAAAGTATACGAGCACAAAACCTAAGAATGAAGTCAACTAATTAAATGAGAAAGAAATCACATGCACTTATTTTCCATCTAGCCACAGTATAAAACCACTTGAATAATCCAGACAATAAAGCACAAATTTTGTAATCAAGCCAGTGCAAATAAGTAGTTTTCTTGAGTATATACCTTGTTACATTGTTTTGCATTGTGTTCAAAACTCCCACAAACAAAGCAAGGTTTCTTTCTCCTAGCTGAAGTACAGTTGGCAGTCGTGTGACCCTCTTCGCCACAATTATAGCAAGCACCCCAATTGTTATCAGGAGGATCAAAGTACCTTGGCCCCCGCTGAGATCACGAAAACAATCATAAAGGAGTGGTCGCTCATCTCAAAGACAATGCTTGTGCACAAGTTACGAAAACTCACAAGAAGTTTCCTCAGGACAGCATTATCTGACACTTCCACAGGATTGGTTTCAACTGCTACAGTAGCAGCCTCGGTAGTGTTTTCAATAATCTCTGGTTCTTTATTCTCCTGAACTTTATCCACTTCGTTCTCCTGAACTTTATCCACTTCGTTCTCCTGAACTTTATCCACCTAAACAATAAAAGACAGAAACGACATATTTTACGATTCTAGCTTGGTTACTTTTAACAAGAGAAAATAATTAAATTCACCCAATCTCAGAGGGACATATCCAGCAGTATAATAATTCCCCATTGTATGAATACAAACATGAATCATAATCAGCACATCAAACTATGCCAGTTAAATAATAGTAGTAAAATACCAGAAACAATTCACCGCAGAAATCTCTAAACCCCGCATCTATTTCATTCGTTACCTGACAACATGACACAAATTACTTGAATAAGTGACTAAGCATGAACTTAAGAAAACTAACCAGTAAACAACTTTCAAATAAATCAAGTTCGACTCAATTCTTACGGCATCTCCATTAAGCTCAGCCTCCTTGCTCTTTTTCCTCTTCTTCTTCCCTTTCTTACTCCGCTCTTCCTTCAAATTCTCAACTACCTCCGCAATGCCGTCTCCATGGGGATCATTCCTGGCGGCTCGCTGCATGGATTTCTGAACGATTTTGAGGGTGAGATCTTCGTTAGCCTCGGCATCATCATCATCATCATCGCTCGCCGCTTCGGTGGGGGATTTCCGCTTTCTGTTGTCTTCTTCCGACGAATGTTCCTCCAGCTTCGCCGCTTTCGAACTTGCTCTCCTTCCCATTACTGGATTCAATTCCCGGCGAATGGGGAATTGAAATCAGTGCAGAGGTTCAAAAAATCTAGCCCTAGATTCAATTAGTACAGAGGAAACGAAACGGAAGCGTAGTTAGTAAGTGGGCCTGTCACTGGGCTGCTACAGATTGACGCCCAAAGTTTTTATATGAAGTCCAAATTTCTTTTAATAAATGATAAAAGCAGTTGTCGAACTCTTTTAACCATTACTAGAATACTAGTATTAGCACCCGCGCTACGCACGGACTAATGAATTTTCAGCTAATAAATACAAATTGTACATAAGCTGGGAAAATAATTATCATTATATATACTTTATTAAAAAAAAAAAGAATGATTCTCTAGTCCTAATCCAAAAAAAATATCATATTCGAAACAAAATTTAAGTACATTTGTAATTTGTGAGAAGAATAAAAAATTACTCACACAACATAGATATAAATTTAAGACCACAATATGGAAAATTTCGTTTATTAAAAAGCCGAAAAGACAATATTAAAAAAATACAATTTCAATGGTTACATGACAAAATTTCTTCGATAGGAAGTGAGTTGGGGAAAGAGATTGAAAGGCGTGAGAAATGAAGATAAAAATATGGTGTATTTATAGAATGGAAAATATGGATAAAAACAAAAAAATAGAAAAATAGAAAACCATAGGCCATGCAGTACTATATTTTTAGTAATTTAAGTATAAATATATTTATAAATTGTATATCTGGACTATAAATATGGAGTAGTATTTATAAGTAATGTCAACATATTTACTTAAATTAATATATTTAAATATAAATATATACTCACTATATTATTATGTCTTGCAACAATCAAATGAAATTATGTAGTATCTATACATCTATACACATATAAAAGACGAGTTTTGGCCTTGATTTGAATATCTATGAATTTTGGGTATAAATTTGAATATTTATAAATTTTGAGCTTACTATATAATTCAAGCACAATAAGCATATAATTCAAACATAATACATTACAATTTTATTTAATACTATATAAAAACTAATAATAATTCTTAGTAGTAGACTACGAGTAGTTACTACCGTTACAATTTTACCCCAAATACAATTTTATAGTATTAAATTTTCAATCTTTAATGCATGAGAAAGTGGGTGGCAAATTCATCATTATGAGTATAAAAATTTAAAGTTTTTGGCTGTTACGAGAAGTTGAGGATGGTGCATTCTATTTTCCATTATTATCATTATATTTTCATTTATGTTCTTTTCATGATTCAAAGTTGAAACATTATATATATGTGTGTATGCCTCGGGATGTTTGAGAAAAGGCACCAAACAAAGAAAATGAGTATTGTAATGTAGTAGCATTTTTGGCCAAGACCTTCAAAATCATTTTGAAAGAATTATCTATTTATCCATTCAATATGTAGTATTTTTTTTGCTATTCTTAATTCGCATAGCATTTTATGTATTTTTTTATTATTATTATTATGTTATTATAATATATTTATTATTGACGATTTTATATTTTTGGTATCTTTTCTTAATATTATATAGACTATTTTGATAATGATTGGTCTTATAAACAAAATCTCTTTCAATTGTAATGTTTTTCCTAGACTATAATTTCAATCTATCGTTATAAACATGCATACAAAATTCTCAAAAATATTACGGGACATATTAGTGTTGTAATTATTTTCATACATTAGACTAAATTCAATAATCCCAACCGTCAATTTTACATTTTAGAGATGTATTAATGAGTGTAAATGTAAGAAAAGAATCTTCCTTTAATTTGAATAAAATTTTAAAAAAACAAAAAAAAAAGTTTTTATTTTAATGTGAAAATACTAAAATTCAACATATGTCCAAATCGTATTTTGAGTTTAAATGTCCCACCATTATTATAATTGAATACACTAATTTAATCAAAATTGTCGTGAAATATAAAAAATCAGAATACATACAATATTTATATTATTAAACATAAAATTTATGTATCTAAAGTATAAAATTCTCTTTAATAATAAATTTATTAAATAAATTGAAACATGTCATATTGATATTTTATCTTGGTTTTGCAGATGTTAATCATGCCCTATCGCATATATCAATAATTTATTGTTTTCTTTTATTAAACAATAAAGTGTATTCGACATGTTTGTGGTTGACCTTTTAGTAATAGAGGTGAAAAAGTGTTTTAAATAAATTATTATTGTATACTTTTCTAATTTAGAACGTTATATAATTATATTGTTTTTCATTTCATAAATGTGAACTCACTGTTTCAAAATAATGCATATAGAAAACCAATTGGTTCGTGAATCGCACGGGTATGATACTAGTATTAATAAAAGACCATATATTAGTATAATTAAAAGCCCAAAATAAAAGTCCAAAATTAAAATTATGTATCAAAATAAAAGCCCATATAAAACAAATTAACCTAATACACTAAACCACGCCTCCACATCTCCTCTCCCACTTGCCGTCGCCGCGCTGTTGCGCTCACCAAATCATCTTCTCCCCCTTACCATCGTGCTGAACACCGGCTTCCTCATTTCCCGACGCCGGCGCTTTTCTCTTTTCCCTCACTTGTCCTCTCTCGCCGCCTCGCCATCTCATGTCGAGCATCACCGGCGTCACCTTCTCTCTTTCTCTTTCCTTTCCTTTTTCTTGAGCAGCTAAAGATCGGATCTTTGAATTAATCTGGAGAAGAAAATGGAGGGCATATGTGAATTTTATTGTGATATGTACTCTATGAAGAAGCGGATATATTTTTGATTCTCTGAAAGTAATAAGGTCTGCACCAGAGGTGTGTTTTATCGGAAAGTGGTGTCAAAAATATTAAAGTATAGGCTGCTACACTTCCCCGCATTTCTCTCTATGATGATGAATATTTTACTCCTAATTAACAGACTTTGTTTTCCCGCCCAAACTACTTTCAGTGGCATTTTTGTTAATATCTCCACAATTGCCACTTTAGATAGTTATAAATAGATAAACCAAGAACAAGCATGGAAAAAACGATTTAATCCAACCAAGATTTAAGAGCCACTACACGAAATAAGCAAAAAGATTTCAAGCATTTCTTCACTTTTACTACACCGTACATAATCTTCAATTTTCAATTATTTTTTTTCGTCAATTTTTTATTTTCCCAACTCCATAATAGGCAAAAATCTTATTCAAAACTAAAAAGAGCAAGGGATATTAGCTCCTAATATTATAAATTTTTCAAAAAGTTGGATTTTTTTCACAAACTTTGGCCTTTATTCAATTAAGATATGAACTGTTCTAATTCATACTCGGTTTGAATTTTTAAAAATATGAATGAAAAGCAGGTTTCGAAATATAATGAAATATGAATAGAATGAGAGACAATAAAGTGCCTCTCAATTGATAAGATGCTTCCTCTCCAATCAATAGGTTGAGAATTCGAATCATCATAGAAGTGGATGATGAACCATTGTTGATCTTCTTTAAAAAAAAGACAACAAATTGTGAGTATTATAAAAGGTAAATGAAACAAGTAATAAGAGACACACCGGAAATGACATAGTATGTATATTCATGGACAAAGGAGTATTAATACCGTTCCCAACTAGAAAAATACTACTCCCTCTATCGCTAAGAACTTGTTACCATTTGACTCGGCATGATTTTTAAGAAACATTATAGAATATGGGTTAAAAAAGTCAGTGGCATATAAATCCCATTTTTGTGCATTAGTTTTATGATAAAATATGAGTGAAATTGAGTGATTAGAATGTGTGATCCCAAAAAAATAGTAGTAATAAAATTGAAAGATGACAAATTTTTAAAGACCAACAAAAATGGAAATAAGCGTCAAGGTTTCAAGGTCAAACATCACATATGACTTGCATAGCATAGGTTTCGAGATCAAATTAATTGATTTTTAAAATTTGTTTTTAAGTATCCAAATAGAGAAAATTTATTGAAAAAAATAATCAATCAAAGTGTAAAAAAGTTCACGTCAGATATTTCCTCTCCCCACCACCTTTTCCCCCCATTTCCAAAACCTGAAAACACCTGCGAAATTCCCATCAAAATCCAATTTCAGTCCAATCTAGGTTAATTTTGCCTCAAATTCTACTCAACTTCTTCTCTCATGACTGCCATAACGCTTCCCGCCGCAAATGAGGTTTGTGAATCCGCGCGCCTTCCGTATTCACTCACAACTGCTTCGAAAATACCTGCAAGTTTTGTCTTATGGTGTGAATTGGCAGGAAGAACACGCACGCCACGCGTGAGTGTTTTTATGTGTGTTTTTAGCTCTCTTTCGGTGCAAGAACGAGCTTCAGTGATAGTCAACTGCTCTTTGTTTAGGTTTAGTTTGCGATCAAGTGATTGGGGTGTAGTATGTTTTTTTGATATGCCGCCTCTTTTGTTTCATTTTATTTAATCTCTGTTCTTTCCTGCGCTGGCAGAAAGAGGACGAGGACATGTTAAATCCTCGATCAGATTTGGTGGAAGGACCTGAGCCGATGGCAGTGGAAGGTAACTCAAATAAGTAGATAGAAATGTTGAAATTATTTATTTATTTTCTTGGAGCGGTTCAACTGTGTTGAGGTAATATGGATTCTTGGCCTGTTTCATAATTGTGGCCATTCTGCAAGAAAAACGTTTTTCTTATATGTTGCATTTGGTTACGGTTTCTCTTTTATGTGTAAATTCTGGAAACAGAGATGAGGGTGTGAAGCGGGGTGGTTCGCTGTCTGGTTTTAAACGCGGACTTTGATGTTTGCATGAAAATTCGTAAAATCTAACACAAGAAATTGTATGGTGAACAATTAGTTGGTTGCGTGTAACCTGCCCTGTTTGTTTATTTATGTGCATGTAGTGTCAGCTATGCTTAGAAGGCAAATGTTGTTGGAGAAACTAATGGTGTGATGCCTTAAATGTATGTTTATTACGTTTTCTTCCGTATTGGCAAAAAGAGGGAGCTATGTGCTTTTTGGGTTCTACTAGTACTATTTTGTTAGGATAATTTTTCGTCTGCATACGTAGATGAATGACAGTGCCTCGCTGGCTTTTCTTTCACTCTCTCTGTAGCCATATATTCTCATTTTCTTTCCCATTCTTTGCTTTAGAACCAGAAGCAACAGAAAATAACGCTGCAAACCAACCAACAGAGGTTCCCCGCACAAAAAAATTTACTTGGAAGATTGAGAATTTTTCTAGGATAACTGCTAAGAGGGTCTATTCTGGAATATTTGATGTTGGTGATTACAAATGGTAACTATTCCTTCCTAAAAATTGAGAACTCCAATTGACACAATTGACTTTTTGATGAATGTAATGCTAACCATCAGTGTTTCCTTCTTGTAGGCAGATTTTAATTTTTCCGAAGGGGAACGATATTGATGCCTTATCCATGTATCTGGGTGTTACTGATTCTGCCAGTTTACCTTATGGATGGACTAGATATACCCATTTCAGTTTGGCTATTGTGGATCAAGTCGATAGCAGTTATTCAGTCAGAAAGGGTAATGAAAGGATAATATATTATTTCCTGTAAAATAGTAAATAGCTCATTGCGTTTGCATTATTTATTTAGTCCATAGCAACTATTTGAAGTGAATTAATCTAGGATTCTAGTCTATCTATAGTCTTTCATTCTAAACCAGATAACTTATCTTACCCAGGATGAAAAGGGGTTGACTTTTTAAAATTGTACGTCTTACCCTAATTTAATTTGCAGTATAATTTACAGTAACCATGAAAATTAATTAGCCCAGCTTCAGTATGTTTTTTTCTCAACTGAACTTGGTTGGTTTTGGTGCACTGTATTTTTCATCCCCTCTGGAAATAGAAATATGTCAGAATGAAAGTTAATAATGTCAGCTCTCCCAATGCCTCTTTATCTATATAAATTGATGCAGCTTTTGCTTTTGATCCAATATACCACATTGACCTACTTGTGAATAATCATTAGCATCATTTGGTCTATATTTTTTTGTGTGGAGTTGGTTTGGTAAATCACATTTTCTGTATTGAGAAAAACAGTCCATTTATCAATTAGTTTTTGAACATTCGGTTGTATGGTTCGAAATTCACTGGGTCATTTTTTCGTTGGCTGTTCTAACTCTATTTATATACTTCTGGTATTTGTATATCATTCGGCATATAAAGTTGCTATCCCAGCCTCCCCCAAGAACGGCGTGCTTCGGCAAACTCTATAGCCACAGTTAAGAAGTGAAATTACCTATATGCATATGTGGTGTTGTTATGAAGTCTAGGTTTTAGTGGCTCTCGACATGTACGCACAGTAGTCAGTACTAGTGCCGTCACGCCTTGAGTAAGTAGGTATAAAATTGAGTACCTCCAGTAAAATTTAGTGACCTTTTTTTATTGTTTCTTTTTCCGGAAAAGGACAATATCTATTGGATATGCTGATTATAACATATATGAAAGCAGTATTAAATTTGTTTCAGAATATGGTATACTGCTTAACATCTTTTGCAGCTCCTGGTATTATGGGCCCCTTTAAGCCTGTACAGAATTTAACTGTTGTGCAAAATTTCACCAAGTAAAATTCAAATTCGCTTTGGTGTAAACATGAAATGATTCATCCAAATTGCTGCTTCTTTCAGTTAGAGATAATATTCTGTTCTAAGGGAGATGTGAATCTAGTTACTAATGTAATTGAAATATTTTTTTACTGATTGTGCAGAAACACAATACCAATTCAGTGCCCGAAAAATTGATTGGGGCTTTGCATCCTTTATGCCACTTGGTGAGCTTTATGATACTAGCAGGGGTTATCTTGTCAATGACACTTGTTTAGTTGAAGCTGAGGTTGGGGTGGACACAGTTATGGATCCATGGCTATATGATTCGAAGAAAGAAACTGGTTTCGTGGGACTTAAAAACCAAGGGGCTACCTGCTATATGAACTCTCTCCTCCAAACTCTGTACCATATTCCTTTATTCAGAAAGGTTACAATATTTATTAGGGGTTATGTAGTCGGATCCGAGTTATCTTTCACGATCTTACTCATACATCTTTGCTTTTGAATTCAGGCTGTGTACCACATGCCTACGAATGTTAATGATATGCCATCTGCAAGTATCCCTCTGGCTATGCAGCGTTTATTTTACAAGCTTCAGTACAGCGATACTAGTGTTGCAACAAAGGAGTTGACAAAATCCTTTGGATGGGACAACTATGAATCTTTCTTGCAACACGACGTACAAGAACTCAATAGAGTTCTTTGCGCGAAGCTTGAAGAGAAAATGAAGGTTCTTAGTTTCTAGTACTCTCAATTTCCTCGAATTTGGACACTGTTTACTCACTGACTAATGTGATACTGTCATTAGAGAACTGTTGTGGAAGGTGCCATACAACAGTTATTTGAAGGGCACCATATGAACTGCATTGAGTGCATTAATGTGGATTACAAATCTAGTAGAAAAGAGTCATTCTATGGTACTTAACATGATCAGATTTTCTGTTGATATTACTTTACTGCTGTTTTTTTGCTCGGTTCTAATTCCTCCTCCATGGCACAGATCTTCAGCTCGATGTCAGAGGTTGCCATGATGTCTATGCTTCTTTTGACAAGTATGTTGCGGTTGAAAATCTAGATGGAGATAACAAGTATCATGCTGAACAGCATGGTTTGCAGGTGCTCAAGTTAACTGGATTTTACAATGTTATGCCTACTTTAGTTGCTTTAACTCTCATGTACATTAATGATGGAGCTATAAGCTCAGTGATGAGCAATGCTGTTCTTGTGATTGTAAAATTCAGGGGCCTTGTTTTCCTGTTCTTTTATGATCATATTGTCTTAACAAAGAAAAGAAATTCGGTAATTGGTCTGCTCAAAGCTAATGCTCTGCTTATTTCAGGATGCTAAGAAAGAAGTGCTTTTTATTGACTTCCCCCCAGTTCTCCAGCTTCACTTAAAGCGGTTTGAGTATGACTTTGTGTCTGATGTTATGGGAAAGGTGAGCTTTAAAAAATACTCCATAATTTTGTGTTCTATTCCGTACGAGCTTTCCTGATTCACTATATATTTGCCACATGGTACAAGGTTGGATGGCGTTTTTTCTGATACCAAAACCATAGTTGTCTGAGCATTGTGTTTTAGCACTCTTGGAATCTGGATATACAAATGATATGAATAGCCTCTCTATAGATAGTGTATGTGTTTAGTTGCATGTTGGAGAATTAACCCAAATTACCATATTAATCCAAAACGTAGTTTTTAGTTCTAATCAACCCTAAATATAATTAATTAACGATATGCATGTATCCCTAAACTAAAGTTAATTTATTGAAACCCTAAGTTTGACATCAACATATAGTAATATTAAACAAAATTGAGGATAATTAAATATCAAAACTTACCTCAATTCATGACTAAATGTTTGAAATGGTCCCAAAAATGTGTGTATAGGTTGTATTAAAGCAGATTTGGAGAGGGGAAGAGCCATGGGGTTGTTTATATTAAGCGAAAAATGCACACGGCTTGTGCATTTTTAGAAACGCATAAGCAAAGTGTGTTTTCGATAACACATACTCTATGCCCTTTTTTCTGGAAGCTGGATTAACCACAAATTAGAAAAATTCCAGATAAATGTAACAAGTGTGCCTAATCAGGGATCCTAGTAGCTAGTTTAGTTATTGGGGAAAACATAAGTAATGTTTCTTGGTTATAGTTTTTTTTTTAAATTGAAGTTCCATTCCACATACAATGAAGAGTTTCCACATGCAATACACTGTGACAAGAAGAATGAGTTCTACTTTGAATATGGTTATATAGTATGTACAGCTAGTAAAGAATGCCTATAATAGTTTCTTTCTACTTAAGTTGCATTACAAAATATATTTGTTCCACTAAAAGACGTAGAAAAGACTGGCACTTATAGTCTGCTACTTAATATGAATATTGGGTTCAAAGGTAATGTAGATGAAGATTTTGGAATGTTTTTTAAAATCATTGACCAAATTTTTGCAAATTTGAAGTATGTCAAAAATTGCAATGCAAATGATAAACTTATTGCAATTCGAGTTAATGGGTATTATTCTTGGCCGAATGTAACTTGCTATGTAATGCAAATGATGAACTTATTGCAATTCGAGTCAATTATTAGTTATCTTTCCTGTTAAGCCTCCAAATTTTAGGTTTGAGTTATGGTCCTGCTGTTTTATTGTTGTATATGATTTTTTCATTTTAGTAGTTGGTTTTAGCTGTGATTTATGGCATATTTGTGCTTTGTATTCGTTGTTCTTTATCCTACAAAGTGAGTAACCTAATTTCTTGATATCGATGACACAGATAAATGACCGCTATGAGTTCCCTCTTCAACTTGATCTTGATAGAGATGATGGCAAATACTTGTCACCTGATGCTGATAGAAGAGTTTGTAACCTCTATACACTTCACAGGTCAGATGATGAGATTTCTACCATTAGTCCCAGCTTTACAGTGAAAAAAATACAATTTACTCAACTGATTTGGTTATATAGAAGTATTTCTTGGGTTAATCACTTTTCCTTCAACCTTTATGCCTTGCGTGAAAAATGCAAGATGTTTACTTTCCATTATTTCAGAGAGATTTTCATTTTTAAATATAGAGTGAACTACAAAAATGGTATAAATGGTATCTGGATGCATATTTGAGGTACTTCATGAAAGTAAATTGCATTCGAGGTATCTGGACAAAATTTAAATTCATTTGAGGTGCTTTTTCACATTTTTTATCCTCAAGTGCACAATTGACATTTTCTTTGTATCACCTTCTCTCTTTCTTTTTTTTTTTTTTATGGTTTCTATCTCTCCCCTCTCTTCATTCCTTACTCTTCCAATTTATTTATGATTTCAATTCTTCTGTCTATCTTTTTCTATTTTAATTCTTTCTTATTTATTTAATTTAACTCTCTTAATATTATTAGTTATACTTCACATATAATTAATTTCAATTTATAATATTGTTTATATTCAAATTCAATTATTTGTATATGTTTTTTTACAAAATTCAAGATTGTTATAGATAATACAGTATTATTAATTGCATATTTTTAAAATTTATATTTAAAAGTCTTATTTTTTTCTCTCCTTTTTTCATTTGCTTTTACTCTTTAACGATAATTGTATAATAGTACTATTTATTCACACTATTATTTTAATTAAACTAAAATATGATATAAATTTGAATTTATTTTTCGTTGTATATTATTTTCATTCAGTATTTAGAATATTAATTATTTGTGAAGTATAACTAATAATTTTAGGAAAGGAAATAAATAAAAAAGAAAGAATAGAGAAAAGATAAAGAGGATGATAGAAATCATAAATAAATTGGAAGAGTGTGAATATATGAGAGATATAACTTTCAAATAAATTAGAAAAGAAAGAAACAAATACTTTAGATGTACTAAAATACCCTTCAATGCAAAAAAGTAAAGAAAGGGCAAAAATATCCAAAAATAAAGAAAAAGTACCTCAAATGAATTAAAATATTGTTCAAGACCCCGGATGTAATTTATTTTCACGAAGTACCTCAAATATGCATCGTATATTATCCATAGTTTCATATACCATTTTTGTTGTTCACTCTTAAATATATATGTGTGAATTCCATATTCTATTTAAACTGTTGTTTTTCCTTTTTTGGTTTATTGAATTATGTTGCTGCTTCACAAACAATTTTGTAAAAATATATTCTCCCAGAATGTGAATATAAATGCTGAACAAGGTTTACTTTCATAAATTATTTATTTCTGTATATGCCTAAGTTGATATCTTGAAAATCTGTTTCTGTGTAACTTAATTATAGTCTTTCTCGATCCATCTATGTATGTATATATATATATCCAAAATCTTATGCTATATCTTTTCACTAGTTCAACTTATATTGTTCGCGCGCAGTGTTTTGGTCCATAGTGGTGGTGTGCACGGTGGTCACTATTATGCCTTTATACGGCCTACTCTTTCCGGCCAGTGGTATGCACTTCATTCTCAAACTTCTTTTTTTTTTTTTCATGTTTGCAGCATAAAAAAAAGTACTACTCCTATGGTTTGACAGCGTTTAGTGAGTTGAGTTGCTTGTGATACATCATGAGTACATCATTAAGGATTAAGCTCATGTGTTCTCTTGTTTGGGAATTGGTCTGAGCATAGGAATTATATTTGCAATAATGACTCTCTTTTTGTTGATTGAATGGAAGAATTTGTTGTGTCATTCTCTTGTCAATTCTTGTCACTTAATCAAAATATAGTTATGGCTGTTCATTCTCGGGAGAGTTAGTCCCTTTGACAAAATTATGCAGTCAGCATCCCTCACTGTGGTTTTCTTATGATTGTCCCCAAAACTTTCAGAAACCCCTTGGCTGAATCATGAAGATTGTATTAACCATGGGCTTTTTACAGAAAGATTACAAACGGATTTGTTTTTGAATTGCATACAGCAAATAATCCTAAATGTCTCTCAGGTATAAGTTTGATGATGAACGAGTGACAAAAGAAGATGTGAAAAATGCATTAGATGAGCAGTATGGTGGTGAAGAAGAAGTACGTTTTTGTGGTATCATTCTTCAGTGATATATAGATTGATTTGGTTGGGCTAGCATTCTTATGTTTTTGTGAGACACTATCCTTTTTCATTTATCTTTTCAGCACCCGATGCAGACGATTCAGGGAGTCAACAAGTTTACCAAACACTCAAATGCTTATATGCTGGTGTATATACGTGACAGTGACAAGGATAAAATTATGTGTCATGTCGATGAGAAGGATATTGCTGAGAGTCTTAGGGTTAGATTCTGATATCAGCATATAGTTTTTCATATTTCTCAAAGATAACAATCTTTGCTTTTACTTACTATATGTGGCCTTACTAGAGTTTGAACTGTTAAACAGGAGAAGCTGAAGAGAGAACAAGAAGAAAAAGAACAAAAAAAGAAATACAAATCTGAAGCTCATCTTTACACGATTGTAATGGTAAGTAATTTAAGGAACAAGTTTTAACTTTATGACCTTTCTAATGTAAGAGCTTGCAACTAATAAGAAAGTGGCATGATGCTTCCAGGTAGCCTGTGATGGAGATTTTTTTTGGCAGATTGGACGTCATGTTATCTTTGATTTAGTCAATCATAATATGGTTAAGAGCCTCCGGGTCCAGAAGCTGATGCCATTTAATGTTTTCAAGGTACATAAATATGAGTAAATGTTTCGCTACGGTTAATTTTGTAATACTTCAGCGGCATCACTTAACTAGAAGTAGGTTCTAGTGCATGAGAAATCCACCTTTATGATGTTGAGCTAGATTATCTGGAAATAATTGTGGTGAATAGGGTTAATATTTGAGTGAACGGCAATTGGACTTGCACAGTTGGGAATTCATCATAAAGCGTGTGGAAGCCAGAATATTATTATTTATTATGGATATGTGCATATCCCTAAAGAAAGGACAAATTGTCCTAACTCCTAAGGTTATCATTAGTCTAAAAGTCTAAAAGATTAGATTCAAATGTAGGCCTAACTTTAACTGTAGATGGAAAACGTAATTATGACTGAAACGTCAATATGAATCATATGATATAACATTGTAACCGGAAAACATATCAGTTTCAGTTCAATTGAAATAAAAGTCTCACATTTTTGCCTTGGTTATCAATTTTTTTGTCTGTCATTACTCATTAAATTAGTAAGTGTTCCAATTGAGACTATTGTCTATAAATATCAAGTGAAGGAAAATGTATATCAGATGGGTTTCAGTGTCAGCTTGAGGCTAGGTTTTGCCCTTTTAATTTAGTATGTTCTTCTGGACTTACACTTCTATAATTTTTTATTAAATAATTAGTTGTTAACATCAGGCTAAGTCATCTCACATGTTAGTGTTTTTCAACAATCAGTTGTTGAAGCTGTAATTATTGTTCTATTGTTGTTAACATCAACTTGTCATAATCCTCAGGTAGAGGTTGAAAATGAATTCGGCATACCGGTGCAATTCCAACGGTTTTGGCTGTGGGAAAAGCGCCTAAATCAAACTTATCGTCCCGTTCGTCCATTGACACAGGATGAGGAAGCACAAACTGTAAGCATCTTTTGCTGCCTATAAAAGTGACTACTTACGAAGTCACTATATTGTATTTCTGTTGTGTTGACTGATCTATGACTTTGGGCTTATCATATACTACTATAATTTTTATTCATCCATCTTGTTTGCAATACAATAGGGATCATTGGTGCTAAATTCAACTAATAATGTTTTAGCACATTAAGAATAGGGGGAAAAAAGCCTTCACCTAGAATATATGTAATAAGGGATCTTTTGATTAGAATGTGTAGTGTTCTACGCTCTGAGTGTTCACAAGTGACCTCAGCTCCTGTATTGTGGAGCTGCTGCTCCATCCTCCCAGTGGCTATGGATTCATCTTTTACTTTATGTGTTACATGCAGAACTAAATATAATTGACCTCTCTGCATTCGTATGTAGGGCCTTTTCTTCCTACATTGCTATCGTTTTTGCTCACATATTGAGATTTTCTCAGGTGTTAACTGATTTTGTAGCCTAATATAATTGGTGTCAAAAAGTGCAGTGTAGGCAGCTTCTAAGCGCTCTGATTCTGGCCTCATCAGCCTGATTGGACACCGTCCAATCTCTAATAATGTCAATTGACAGAAAATTCTTTCAATCCTCCAGCGCTGGAAATTCACGTCGCTATTTTGATCTTCAATCTCTTTTATACATGACACATCATCCAATAACTCCAACATGAAATTAGTTATATACAAAGAAAATAAAAAAAAATGGTTATACATCTTGACAATATTCTTTGAGGCGATAAAAAGTTTGTTTTCTAATACAATATGCTATCATATCTCATGCTCCCTCCGTCTCTTAAAAATAGCAAGTAAAGTTTTGAAACGGCATGGGTTTTACTGCGCAATTGGTAAAGGGTTTTGGGTAAGGAAATTCGTGTTACAAGATTGTGGGGTCCACAATGTTTATTTATGTAGTGTTGTTATTGGATAGTGAGGACCACAAAACATTAAATTATTAATTCTAATAGTATAAGTTTTAAATAAAATGATGTGGAAGGGTAATATGTTACTAAAAGTTTCCTAAATTAGAATTGCTTAGTTTTAAGGGACATACCAAAATGGAAATACTTGTAATTTTTAAGAGACAGGGGGGATTAGTTATTAATGTAGTACTGTAGTAGTACATTTTAGATATTAGATTATCAATGTCGAGGAGGTATAATTCCTTTCTAATATGTACTAATTCCTTTTTAGTTTGTCCCAAGGTAGTTGAGTCATTTCTTTCTTTGGTAAAAACTTGATTCTCTCTCTTACTTTACCCTCTCTACATTTCTCTTACTTTACTCTCTCTAATTTTACCTTTAAAAAATCAATTTCTTAAATCCCGTGCCTAAAAGAAATGTCCCAACTAACTTGGGACGAAGGGAGTATATAATATACTACCATTTTAATTCAGGCATAAAATAGTAGTGCATACAATACTAATTTTAAAAAGACAATTTAAACAAATTGTTGTCCTTGTCTAATAATCATGCAACTACCGCTGATGAATGTCCTTTTTCCTTTATAGTATACACCAACTCATTGGTTTTCAAGCACTATCAGTTTATATTGATATTACATGTATAAGTACTTTCCTATATGAAATTTAGACAACTTTGAAATTTATTTTGTCACAATGATCTATGTTGTGTGTATATTCATGTTGAGGGTTCACATGTTTTTAGGTTGGGCATTTGATGAGTATAGCTAGTAAAGTTCAGAATAAAGAGTTGAGGCTATTCCTTGAGTTTGAATCTGGGCCGGTAATGAAACCGTTCTTTATGAGAAAGTAAGCCCCTCCTTATAACTGGTGCTAATAACGTTGTATGTTGTTAATCAGGATTCACTGCCTATCCCTCTCCCTAATAAGGAAAAAGATGACATTTTGTTATTCTTCAAGCTTTATGATCCAGAAAAGGAAGAGCTTAGGTATTATTCTAGTTTGTATTACATTGTTTTGATATGTTTTTATGTACACCATCTCCAGAAAACCAAAGAAATAGACATCTCCAAGAGGTGAAAATAAGAACAATTTTTTGACATTATTTTTCCTTGTTTAATGCCAGATATGTTGGTAGACTTTTTGTGAATAACTTGGGAAAGCCAGTAGATATCTTTACTAGACTAAATGAGATGGCTGGCTATACTCCTGAGGAAGATATTGATCTTTATGAGGTTGGTTGCTTAAATATCAGAACTAATACATGATGGACTGGACTGCACTGGCTTTTTCTAAACCACTGTTAGCCTCACTTCCATGTTTATGTATATGTCTGTTTTCAACAGGCTAAACACATTTTTCTTAATTTTATACTCTTCTTTTTCCTGTTAACCATCTACCATCATCCTGTCCCATTTCCTATCCTCGTAATGTGTTGGCTGTTCTATTCTCATCTTTCACATCAAGTAGTTAAAGAATTTTGGGGCAGGATATCAACTGTCATTTTTTTGGAATGTTCACGACAAGTCTCCCTTTCCCATCATCTGATTCATCTTCTGGTTGAGTAGATACTTATGGCAGCATTGTTTTTCTGGGGTGTGCTGTGCTATTTTGGTAGTGTGAACTCACTGAATAAGTCTCTTTATGTAATTGGTTAACATGCTGTCTTTCATATGGTATTAATCTGTTCTGTTTCTGGTTGTCAGGAAATAAGATTTTATCCTAATGTGTTGTGTGATCATATGAAGAAGGGATCAACTTTTAGATCTAGCCAGGTATTATTTTGTACTTTTGTAAGTATACCATGCGTTATGCGAGAAAAAAAATGTTGGTATCAATTTGCTTTGTCTTCTAACTACAGCTTGAGGATGGGGACATAGTTTGCTTTCAGAAGTCCCTTCCAACCGAAGTGTGCCAGCGTCTTCGTTACCCAGATGTTCGGTCATTCTTTGACTACCACCATAATCTTCAAGTACTTTTCATTTAAAATTTGGTGAATATCATATAGCATACATTTTGCGTATTTCTCATGTCAAATTAATATTTTATGTATTTACAAGTGTTGCATTATTTCTGTCATCACGAACTCCTGTTTATTTTTGTTGGGATTCGAAAAATAATTTTGGTGTGAATAACTCATGGTCCAATATGAACATCTTTAGCATATTCATTCAAATCCTTTTAAGGTTTTGCGACTTTTCTGAGCGGCTTTCACTTTATATTGCTCCTTGGAAAGACTCCATGCACCATTGATTTTGAAATCCCTTCCGTATCTTACTCCGTGCACCATTGATTTTGAAATCTCTTTCATTTCTTATGGAAAAATTTCTCTTCTTGTGGGATCTGCCTTGTCATTAGCATAACACTACATTGTCTTTTAGGAATTGCAAACTTCGTGTTCAGAGGTGCACATAGCTTTCAGCCTTTCACTTTTCTGTTGATGAATCTGTCGGAAAATTTCAACTGTCCCTCCCCTCCCTCCTGACCTTCACACCTACCATGCATTTTGTTTCTTTTTCACGCTCGATCTGTCTACCTCTCTTCTATGTATTTCTTTTTTGACTCAATTCTGATCTCTACTTCTGTAGTTCTTAGTTGGATTATGAAATTGAATTTAAATACCTTTCACATGTCCTTTGTTTACTGTTAGTTCTTAGTTGACCTTCCTCTCTCCTAACCTTACACTCCTGTATAGGTAACCGACTTACAATTTGTGGATTAGGTTTATGGATATGACTTTTGAGACCTTACAATTCTTTGTCATTACTGAGTTATGTTAGGTTTATGCTTTGAGGCGTGCTTGTTAGCATCCACGGAGATTCAATCCTATGTGATGTGATGGTTTTTGCCTATTACATCCTGAGCGCTTATTATTCTCAACCCATAAAATGTATCGATATACTGTCTCCTTTGACATGCACACATTATCTTATAAAACAGTCCATTGATCTGGACCTCTGGTGCTGTACTGAGTCTGGATCCTTGCTACATCTATCTCTTTATCCTGGTCCTCTCCTATCTTACCAGTAGCCTACCATGCATACGCATAGAGTATACGATATAGACACATATACAGTGATATCTTGCTGGCTAGAGAAAGGGAATGGCTCCATGTTCAGCTCATCAAGCATGCCCAGATGTTAACCCAAACGTTGAGAAAACATCATAAAAATGTAACTGCCATTAGTCATCTAAGGCTTTAAGTACAAAACAAAAAATTTGGTACTGATTGCTGAGATGCTATTATGTCTTACCAGCCTACCATGCATATGCATAGAGTATACGATATAGATACAGTGTTATCTTGCTAGTAAGAGAAAGGGAATATCACTCTTCAAGCATACCCCAGAGGTAAACCCAAACCATGAGAAAAGCATCACGAAAATGTGACTGCCATTAGCGTCTTAGGCTTTGAGTACAAAACAAGAAAAATTGGTACTGACAGCTGAGTTGCTCTGTTATAAAGGAAAAATAGAGGAAAGATATAAAAATAGGCTACTACTCCTGAGACATGGCCTGTATTGTAAAGCATGATTGAAAATAAAGGTTCTACCTTGGAACTAATAACACGGGGTGCAAACACTTTTTGCTCTGTTCCATTGAGTACACTTTCTGTTAATTTATGTTTTCCTCAATTGTTGTTTTGAGATTATTTTTTTGGGACACATTTGTCATTAGCAATATCCCAATTTTTTATCAACAGTTTCCCTTGTGAACCTTGCGTGTCTAGAATCTAAATCTGATGATAGCACGAACAAACTTAATGTATAAATACCTGTGTATGGAGTCGTTTTCATCTTCTATTTTGGCTATTTTGCAGGTTATTCATTTTCGGCCCCTAGAAAAGACTAAAGTATATGAATTTGGTTTAGAACTGTAAGTGCGAAATTATTCAAAATTTTGAACTCAAGCCATCATTTTTGTCTTAGTTTGATCACATTAATATGTGTATTAATTTCTAATATGTATACGTATACACTATGAAGGTCAAAGCGTGACAAATATGATGAAGTTGTAGAAAAAGTGGCTCACCGACTTGGATTAAATGATCCTACTAAAATTAGACTCACGTCATGCAATTCATTCACCCAACAACCTAAACCTCATCCTATAAAGTATAGAGGAGTAGATACTTTACTAGATATGTTACTGCATTACAATCAGGTATGACTAAGAGTCTGAATTGACATGTTTACTACCTGAAATATTGAATAGTTATTGTTTTGGTCAGGTTTCTGATATATTGTACTATGAAGTCCTGGATATACCTCTGCCAGAATTGGAAGGCTTAAGAACGCTTAGAGTGGCTTTCCGTCATGGGACAAATGATGAAGTATATTCTAGTTTGAGTTAGTAAATTAATTGTGCTTGGCACACACATCTACCCCTCTGCTATTTGTTTGACAAAATAATTATTCTCCTACACTTTCTGATTTCTAGATGGAAATTAACTCTATTAGACGGTCTAAAGATAGCACTGTGGCTGATTTGCTTGATGATCTCAGGATGAAGGTAAACTAGGGGACCAGTGATGATGCTTCATTGCATCAACATTTCACTGGGATTCATCTTACAAAGCCTGGAATTTCTTTCTTCACGTGCCTAGGATTATTTGTTTTTTGGTGTTTCTTTGACTGATATTGCATCTTTTGATTGCTATACAGATTCAGCTGTCTCGTCCTGATGTAGAACTCAGATTGCTGGAAGTATTCGCCCACAAGATCTACAAGGTCTTCAGCTCCAATCTTCATTATTTGTATATAAATCTTTGTTCTCATTTGATTATATTAGTAACAAAATTGGTAGAAATATATTGTTTTATTTAGTTACGACCTAATCACTAGTTTGTCTTTACTAAAAAATTTGAGGACCATGTTCACATTTCACACAAGGTTTGGATGTGTTAACTTGATTGGTGAGTCATTTAAAACTATGGATATCACCACATATTCTAAGAAGTTGGAGAAGTATGTTTATAGTTGAAGAAAAACGTTCAATTACCATGCTATATTGCTTCCAGCTAAATAAAATTTATTTTTGGAGTATCGACGAAAGATATGTTGCTACATGCTTTTTATAAATCGGAAACTAGCAGGGAATTATGTAAGTGGCATTAAGCTGGTGCTTGGTAGGTGACTGTGAGGAAAAGTGAACTTTAAGGACTTTGAAACAATCAGATTAATTTGTTAGTTTGGGTTAGTTTTTTACCTAGAGCTGCCCTGTGTCTGGTGTGTGATCTGAATCATCTGACATAGGCTGCCAGATGGACTAAAGATCAAGAAGCTGCTTTTTTTGGTTTGTTAATTACATCATATCCTTGATGTATCAGAAAGTAATTATGTACTAAAAAGGGACTTCTTTTCAGATATTTCTTTCAGGTGAAAAGATAGAAAGCATAAATGACAACTATTTGGCTTTACAGGCAGAAGAGGTTCTCTCTCTCTCTCTCTCTCTCTCCCTCCCTCCCCCCCTCCTTCCACGAGCATGTGTGTGTGTTTGATTGGTGGGTGCATTACATACTCATCCATGCAAGTGCTTTTAAGGTCCATGGTCTCCAATTCTCTTGTTCAATATCATTTCCCATACGCAAGTAATTGCCATTTTTTAGCCCCTGCATGCGCCTAACTAAATTATGTCATTCTTTATCTTCAACAGTTTCCCCTTATTTCTGCAGATACCTGAAGAAGAGAAACATCTCGGTCCCCATGATCGCTTGATTCATGTATATCACTTTATGAATGAAGGAAATCAGAACAAAGCGGTACATTTGGTTTATACCTATTGTAGTCGATGCTTATGAGCCGTTCCATGCTTGGGATAATGACTCTGATGCCTTGTTATTTGTTATCACAATATTTGTGGCAGAAAATTCAGAATTTTGGAGAGCCCTTTTTATTGGCCATTCATGCAGACGAGATTTTAGCTAATGTCAAGATTCGTGTTCAGAAAAAGTTAGATGTATCAGATGAAGAGTTCTCTAAGGTTGTATGCCTGAGAACTAATTATGTTAAGGTCTTAAGTGATTCTAACCCTTAAAAATCTGTTGATAACTTATTGCCCCCTGGTCTTGTCTTCTTTTTGCCAGTGGAAATTTGCTTTTGTTTCACAAGATCGAACCGAGTACCTAGAGAATTCAGAATTTTTGTTTTCTCGATTCCAGGTCTCTTTTTGTATCTTATACACACTCTCCCTCTCGCTCTCCTTACACACACAGAATCAAAAAGGAAAAAAAACCCCTCTCATTTCTCTGTTGAGCATCCACTGATATTATATTGTTAAGATGAGCCAACATCTCACAATATTCGTATTTATTCTTCTGAATCTCGGGCCAGCAGACAAGCAGCATTTATATTTGGGAGCAGTATCTTGGGTTGGAACACAAAAGGCCTCTTGCAGCTAATCAGGTATTCTGAACCAGCACTTGTTTGCTTTTTCTCCGCCAATTCTCAATCAGTTACCTAAACTCTGTAAAGTTTTGGATAACATTTATCAATTCCTTCAACATATTAGGTTCTTGCTTTAAGATCTACATACGTATATACACACTTGCTAAAGGCCACGATCCTTTCCAAGTTTTGGAAAAAATTGTCTAGTAAGTATTTAGTACTAGTATTATACTAATATGTTACTCCAGCAGCCACTTACTATAAATATATTTTGATTTAGTTATGATTATTCTTCTTCTTATTATATTCTTTATTATTATTGTTATTGATTATTATTATTAATATGTTATAGTATCAACTAAGTAGCATGTAAGGACCTAAGTAAGTGTTGAGTTTTCTTCTAAACATAAGCATATAAGAATTTGTTCTCATTTTCCTTGAAAAAATTGTCGTTGAATTTTATGAAATACTAGTATATAATGTAAGCCTTTAATTACCAAGTACTCCATATTTGAGTATTGATATTTCAATCTTTATTATTTTCTGTTAACATAAAAAATATGATAAATAACTAAAGAAGATAGATATATATATATTTATTTTCTGTTAACATAAAAAATATGAGTTTAGTTTAAACACCTTAAAAAGTGTTAGTGTCTGCATATGGGGCGCTTGATGGACCATAAATTGAACCCTCAATAACAACCTCCCATTTTGGTTTATAAGTAGTAGTAGTTCTTAAAAAGAAGTGTTGTATCTTGCTTATGAATCTATTATATTGCCATGAATTGGAGTTGCTATGGTGCACAAATTGTTCTTGGATGCTGCGGATAGGTTGCACTAATATCTGTGGTTACCAAATCTTTTTCAGTGTCGTCAACCATCTGTTGTGAAGATATACAATTAAGAGGGTAATGGAACAGGATTCTGGAGTGGTCGAGTTTTGTAACTACCAGAGGCACTTCTTTCTCCTTTCGTGCCAAAGATTTTGGAGGACACCCTGTAACCAAAGATTGAGTCAGAAATGCATTTTACAGTATAGATTCTAACATTCATTGTTGCATGCTACAGATTGATTCAGAAATGCATTTCACAGTTTAGATTGTAACATTTCATTGTTGCAAGGTCTTCATCAGAAACCACAGATTGATTCAGAAATGCATTTCACTTGTTAGATTCTAAAAAACCAGTGCTGCAAGCTCTTCAGCAGATATTAGTATGTGAGATCTCTCCAGATGGATACTTTGTTGTCTGAATTTACCATGGCTTCCATCAGATGATGGTTCGATTAGTAAATTTTGTTGATTCGTAGGTTCTTAGATTGAAATTTTGGCCTGTGTATGCTAGCGCTGTAGAAAGGGTCGTCAAGATTTTGGTTTCAATTCTAAGATGTACATGTGTATAAAACTAGTAGGAAAAGAAAAGCAGAATCAAGAGCTTTGGATGTTGTACAACTACCTTTGAACTTGATTTCAGAGTAATAATTCTTGTGGTAATTGTTGTGTTGTGTCCTATTTTTATTTAGCTTTTCGATATTTCTCTCCATTTTACTGCGTGAGTTGAATGGGCTAATAAACTTGTTAATATGCAAATTGAAAATAATACGCCTTTGGCTGTTTGCTTTTCTGGTAGTATAGTTGCTAGATAAACAAGATAAAGAAATTAACATTAATGTTAGGAGTTTACACAATTGCATAAAATTCAATGCAAAAATATGAACTTAAACACATACCTACAAGCAAAATCTCAATCTATAGATGCTTCTTTTAATAATTTATTTTAGGAAAATAATAAGAGAATAATAGAAAAAGTAATAATATGAAAAAACGTGCTTCCTATTTTTTCATTTTTTACTTAAAATGAATTAATTTTTGAGATACTAGTTTTATACTCTCAGGGTTAAAAGAATGTCAGTTCCATGCACCGAAGACAAATATATTCCCGTCGTTCATTATAGATATTTTCATTGATGAAAGAGATGCATTTTAATATAAAATTAGCAAAATAAAAAAGAAGAATTACCCTAAAATTATTTTCGGGTCTATACATTAAGTTTGTGACTTTTTGGTCCCTAACATATTGTTGGTACCTTTTGATCCTAAATATATTGTTTTGGTCCAAAATAATCATTTTTTGTTAAAACTAACGGTTAAAATGTTTGACTAATTTAATAACTTAATTATAATCTAGGACTAAAGTCCAATTTGGTCCCCTACATTTTTCATAAAATTCTTTTCGGGTCCCATATATTAAGTTTGTGACCTTGTTGGGACCAAAAGGTACCAAAATAATATGGTAGGGACCAAAAGGACAAACTTAATATATAGAATAAAAAGAATTTTAAGGCAAATGTAAGAGACCAAAATTGAACTTTTAGTCTATAATGAATAAGTAGTATTGGTTAAAAGTAAAACTAATATAATTGGTAGTGTTTCAATTGAAAAACTTTTACTACCTCCGTCCATGAAAATTTGTCCAATTTTTCTATTTTCGTCCGTTTCCCAAAATTTGTCCTATTTCATTTTTACCATTTTTGGTAGTGGACCGCATCTTCCACTAACTCATTCCTACTCACATTTTATTATAAAACTATATAAAAGTAGGACCCACAATCCACTAACTTTTTCAACTCACTTTCCATTATATTTCTTAAAACCCGTACCAGGTCAAAGTGGAATAAATTTTGGTGGACGGAGATAGTAATTTTTAAATGGAATATATGGAGTATTTTTTAGATGGAGGGATGAAGAAACTGTCTACTTTAGTACTCCTATTAAATTAATTTTTTTTTACAGTTGGGTGAAATATAAATAAAATCTCAAAAAGATATGAAAATAAATGTTGAAAAAAGAAAATAGAAAAGAAAATGGAAACGAAGCTCGGAGCTCCACATGTTAGAATCTCAATCCAAACGACAGCCACTTCATGGCTGCAGCAGCACCACCGCCGCCGCCGCCACTTTCCCTCTCATCACCGTCTCCTTCTTCTTCCCCTCCTTCATCTCTCTTCTTTCCCTCTCATCACCCAAACTCAGAAATCCCAGCGTTATCATATAGTAATTCAAAATTCTCAGAATTGAGCAAATTCCATCATCACCCCACCATTTCAACCAACCCCATTTTGCTCTTCACCGGAATCGACTCGCCGCCTATAGTTGACACCCAGACTTTCTTGGTCACTGTTAGTGTTTTGGTTGCCATTTCTCTCTCCCTCCTTCTTGGTCTCAAGGTAATTCACATTAACAACTTTTTTATCAAATGAAAAATATAATACTAATGAATTTTACATTTTTGCCTTGCAATCACTCTTATATTCAAGTAATGACTAACATAATTCAAAGTAAAATGAATACAAATTTATGTGCTTGTTGATCAATTCTGAGATTTTTGTATATGCAGGGAGATCCTGTACCGTGTGAAAGATGTGCTGGAAATGGTATTTCTTTCTTTCCAACTCTTTCACTAGTCTCTTAATAATCAGTTTAATATACAACTGAAATCCCCAATCATAATTGTTTTTTTTGTGCTATATGTTGATGGATTCAAATTTGTAATTCTATTTTCCAAATACTTTCGTTGCGTTCGGTTAGTTAAACAAAATAACAATAAGATACAATATGACCAAAATGGAATTTGTGTAGGATTAAATCAGTCATAGGGGCCAAGATACATTGTCACGGGCAGTTTGTTTAGATACCAGGCAACCGAACACAAGATAAGATTAGACATGGCCTTTACTCACAAGTAAACATGGCAACTGAATGGCCCATTTCTTCCCGTCCTGTTTTTCTTAGGACTTCTTTTTGTCGTATATATTTTAACGAGGCTCGTCCCTTAACCTTAATTAAGTGTGTTATGATAGTATACTGGTGTTTGATGACCATTGATGAGCAGGTGGAACAAAATGTGTGTTCTGCAATGATGGTAAGATGAAGGTTGAGACAGGGCTTGTAGATTGTAAAGTGTGCAAGGGTGCAGGTATTACTCCTACTACTTAATGGATTGATTCCATTATCTGTTTATGTTTCTGTTTTAGCTTCAAGATTGATTTAAGCTCTTTTCTTTTTTTTTTGTCAATGCAAACTGAAATTACTTGTAATTTTGTGATGAAATTTGTTGACAGGATTGATACTCTGCAAGAAGTGTGGAGGATCGGGTTATTCGAAGCGACTATAGCGCCTAGTTAGAGTTTGAGGCTCTCTTTACTCATTCTATTTCTTGTTCCACTCTTGAAAATGTAAGACTAACTCTCCATTGTTGATTCCATTTGTTTGGAGTTATGGTTTCTTACACTTGTCTCTTAATGGCCCAATTTTTAGTCCAAACACGTCGCGTTTATTATATGACATCGTGCGTATGATACCTAAGTAGCATTTGGAACAAGTGACGCCACATATTAGGTAGGGGGTGGTTCCGATGAGAACTTTTCTAAACTAAAAAATGAAAATCGTATCAGTTCTTTGATACATTTAATATGGGTTAGCATCACAAAACATATTAGTTCCTTATATATTGAGTCAAAGACTGATATTCATGAATCAGCGAACTAATATTGAGTCTATAACTAATATTAATGTATTTACTTGTCCTCACTTTAAGAAAAGTTCTGAAATGAATCATCTCCGAAATTTGGTATCCCTAGAATTATTCATAATTGTGACAAAATAGGAACCTAACCTGACCATAGTTGGTTGGAAGATTTTGTCCTTTGCATAGTTGGTTGATTTATGAATGTTTAAAAGATAATGGTAATGACAAAACTGGTCGGCTGCCAAAACACTTTCTAACTCTTGCATTGGTGCTCTGTTGTCATTTATCTGTGATATTTTTTGCCTATTAATGAGTTGTGAGAGAGAGGGAGAATCATAGTTGAAGAAGTGTAATCTATGAGTGAGGGAAACACTGCCTCCGCCACCACAGGCGCTCCTCCTTTCTATGAAGTGGAGGAGTGCCGCGGCGTTCTTCGAGTCTACAGCGACGGCTCCATATGGCGCTCCGAAAACCCGAGCTTCCACGTGGATGTGCGAGACGACGGCTCCGTGCTATGGAAGGATGTCGTCTTCGACCACGCGCACAACCTCCAGCTCCGCCTCTACAAGCCGGCTAACCCGTCCTCGCCCAAGCTCCCGATCTTCTACTACATCCACGGCGGCGGCTTCTGCATCGGCTCCCGGACATGGCCCAATTGCCAGAACTACTGCTTCGGGCTGGCTTCCCAGCTCCAGGCCCTAGTCGTCGCACCCGACTATCGGCTGGCCCCCGAGAACCGGCTCCCTGCGGCCATCGAGGACGGCTACTCGTCCCTGGAGTGGCTCCGGGGCCAAGCCACGGCTGAGGAGCCGGATAGATGGCTCACGGACGTGGCGGACTTCAGCCGCGTGTTCATCTCGGGTGACTCAGCCGGTGGGAACATTGCGCACCACTTAGCCGTTCGGGTTGGAGCCGAGTTAGGGTGGCTGGGTCCTGTCCAAGTGAGAGGATATGTGTATTTGGCTCCATTTTTTGGTGGGACTGTGAGGACTGAGTTTGAGGCTAATGGACCAAAGGATGCATTCCTTAACCTTGAGCTCATTGACAGGTCTGTTGTTTTTTTTAATAATTGAAACTTACTATTCAAGGAATTTAAAAATTTAGAATCTAAATAATTGAAGGAAACATTTATAATTAAACAAGATTTATATTTTTAATACAATGACGGCAACTTGCGAAATAAATCATGATAGATGGTTAAATTTTGGTCCGTCACACGCTTTTTAAAATCTGGAAATTAAGTCACAAAAGTGAAAATTTTGCAACATATAGAAGTGTTATGACTTTGTTAGCTCATTTCTTTAAGGTTATACTATATGTTTATGTGGTGGGTGATGTATTTAAAATTGGCTTTGCCATATCATTATCATTGCATATTTCGTCATAAAGGGGGCGAATGAGATGATTGCAAATTTTCATCTTTTAATTTTTCAGATCTTAAACAGTGTGGGATTGACCTAAATTTATCCATCTATAGTTATTTTTGTAATTTACACTACTATAAGTATATGGTCATTTCAAAATTTACAATGTGAATAGGTTTTGGAGATTGTCAATCCCAGTTGGAGAAACAACAGACCATCCACTAGTGAATCCTTTTGGGCCTAGCAGCCCAAATCTTGAAACAATGGATTTGGGCCCAATTCTGTTAATTGTTGGGAGCTGCGATCTGCTGCGGGATAGAGCAGTGGAGTATGCTAATAGGCTAAAGAAATGGGGAAAGAAGATTGAATATGCGGAGTTTGAAGGGCAGCAACATGGTTTCTTCACCATCGACCCTTTCTCAGACCCGTCTCAGCAACTAATGCTCCTTATCAACAAATTCATTGCACACAATTCTCTCTAGTCACTTATTTCCTATGTCTTTCTTCTATCACTTTGTTGTGTGATTTGAGTTTTTACTTTTTGAGCTTTGTAAAAGATTTGATGTTGCATTGTTTAACGTGATAAATGAAACTATGTTTCAATTCTATGCTTTGGTTAAAAGAGTGTATTCCCTCATTTTAAGGGAAACATTTCCTTTTTTTGACATTTTTATGTAGTTTTGTTTTATGTGTTGGGCAAGAGAGAATAAAATATGTGAAATAATAGAGTAGAGATACTCTAGTTGTGGTGCCACATCGCTGCATTATCGTGATCTCGTCTCATTCCAGCACAATACGTGAAGAAAGCATTTTGAGCCGCCAAGAGCCATACGATATTTATAAAAAATATGAGTATAGGATAAATTTATTAAAAATATATACCCTTTAAAGTATCAAGGGTATTTTTGTCCAAAAAAACTTGAAAATAGTAAAAAAGTACTTCAAATGATATTAACTCATAGTTGATGGACCTGAAATGATATTTTCAAAGTTTACGAACCTAAAATGATACTTTGGCAAAGTTCGTGGATAAAAAAAGATATTCCCTCTAATTTAAAAATCGATAGGTACACGTACTTCATAAAAGTTGTCATACAAATAAAAAAAATTGTAAAAGGTCGGTTTATTAGTTGTAAATTGTAATTAACCCATATATAAATACATGAAAATCTGATATTCGAATCTCAACCAGAAGGGCAAAGCCGATATATTGGCTCCACGCTTTCAAATTCAAAATATTTCAAACTCTTCAACGGTCTCTTCCACTTCCTCTCTCTCTTATTCACTCTCTCTATCTCATCGAACTCATTTCTCTTCATCAAATTCGCTGGAGACCTCCAAATGCCGCTCTTCTCCTCCAACACCGAATCCGCCATGTCTGCTTTTAGGTCGCGCTTTGGCTATGGCCAAATTCACCACCCTGACTTGGCCGAATCGGCAACCCCCGTCATGAAGAACTCCGCCAGCACTCCAGATCTGACTCTCAGATCAGCTCGCAGAGATAATTATGTATCCGAAGATGGCGAAACCACCTCGGCCGCCCCCGCTACTGCACGCAGTTTCGAGTTCGGTCTCGACCCTAATTTTTGGAAGGACCACAATGTTCAGGTACATTTCTCTTAATTTCATCAATTAGGTTAGGCTTTCGGTTTACAATATTGCATTGAGCTGAATCGGTTACTTGCTCTTAATTCGATTACTGTAATGTGCGATTTATGAAAATTTCAGGCATAAGTCTCTAGGAAGTCTATGTAAAATTGACAATGATAAAATATGTAGTGACTATCAATTTGGTGATTTGCAGGTTATTATTCGGTTACGGCCTTTGAGCAGCTCCGAGATATCTGTTCAAGGCTCTAACAGATGTGTTAGGCAGGATAGCTCCCAGACAATTACGTGGACGGGACATCCAGAATCCCGATTTACGTTTGATATCGTTGCAGATGAAAGTGTTAGCCAGGTAGTATTTTTTTTCACTGTTGCGTGTTTGATTTCGTTAAATAAGGTTTTATATATCTCGTATTTTCATGTTGGCGTTCCTTAAACAGGAAATGCTGTTTAAAGTTGCTGGGATTCCAATGGTGGAAAATTGCATGCTAGGATATAACAGCTGCATGTTTGCTTATGGACAAGTAAGTTTTACGGTGTCTTTGAGCATTCTAATATTATTGGCCGTTGGTACTATTGGGACTTTTATGTAGGCTTTGAGGATAGCATACAAATCTCCAACATTAATTGCTGCCATTCTTAGTGTTCTATAATTTTGGAAATGCTTATGGTTGTATACTAGGTAACTTTCCTTATTTTCCCGTTCACTTTTGATGTATATAGACTGGAAGTGGCAAAACTCATACAATGCTGGGAGACATTGAGGGAGGAACTAGGAGACACAGTGTTAACTGTGGGATGACACCGAGAGTTTTTGAGTACTTGTTCTCCAGGATTCAAAAGGTATGGTTATCCTATGATCATAATATTTCTTGTATAAAATTATCTTCTTTTTTGGATTGAAATTTATCTACGAGAAATCAACCTCTGGAGCCAAAAAATTCAATAATATTTTATGGTTAGATTCTACTAGAGAGAGCCAACAACATTGTCTTAAAGTTGCCCAATTAGGTTCATTTTGCAAGCTCTTGCCTTTCATTTGCTAATGCTGATTGATCTAGCTTATTACTTGTCTGTATCTGTCATATATGCCACAGTCAAATTCATCTTTTAGTCATTTTATATGTCACAGGATAAAGATGCTCGAAGGGAGGAAAAAATAAAATTTACTTGTAGATGTTCCTTCATAGAAATCTACAACGAACAGATTCTTGATCTTTTGGATCCCTTATCTTCTAATTTACAGGTATCAATCACAATTCTTCACGTTAAGTATGGATTGTATCTGTTACTTATTCTATCTTTGTATCACATTTTGAGAAACAGGTGCCTGCTGAGACTAACATTTTTTTTGGATAAAGAATGCACACCAGTACACCTACAGTGGTCCCAAGAATTTGATAAATTAGGCCATACTAGTTGTGCTTGTAACAATTCAAACCTCTAGAACTGTCAGAAATTCAAGTGCATTTTAAACCACATTCTTCAGTTTAAAATATGTGGATTTATGGGACTAGCCCTCAGAAATTTGCTGTAATGGGATTCTTGCAAGCCATGTTGAGGTTCATGTATGGACTTCACAATTCAACCTGTGAAATAAAATTTAACATCGACTCTATGTTAAACTATAATCTTCTGGCAGCCTGCAATTTCATGCTCTTCATTTCCAAAATCTGCATTGGATAGGCTCTGAGCTCCATGGTCCTTTTTTCTTGCGAATACAAATGATTTAGCTGATTGAACTTGTTACATGGTTTTTGCAGATAAGAGAAGACACTCATAAAGGTATCTACGTAGAAAATGTCACTGAGGTAGAAGTCACGAGTGCTCGTGATGTTATCCAACAACTCATTCAGGTATGATTTCCTTTATTCATGACTTGATTTTTCTTTCATGTTTCAAAAATGAGCATTATATGCTGTTTATAAATACTTGAAAGATGCAGAAGCAATATGGATTGTTACATTATTAACAAAATGGCCATATATGCATGACTGGAACAAGACAACTGAATTTGCTTTCACTGATATACTGCTTCCATATTTTATAGTATAACCACAGACCATGAGTTTGGTTTAGATAATATATCGTGATCATGAAATAATAAGATTGAAGGATTTGAAGGTCCCGTATGCAGACTAAAATTATTTTTTCACCTGATAAACCCTAGCACATGATGTCCATTCTAATTCTAAAAGTTCTTACGATTCATTTGTCAATATTATACTTTCAGGGTTCAGTCAACAGAAAGGTAGCTGCAACAAACATGAACCATGCTAGTAGTCGTTCTCATAGTGTATTCACATGCGCCATAGAGAGTAAGGTGAAAAAAAATAACTCTTTGTTCTTTTTTTACCAAACTTTTTTTTGGATAGTACAAGTGTGACCTCGAACTTCTATTTGAACTATTAACACATTCTTTCTTCCAGTGGGAGTCTGAGGGGGTGACTCATCACCGGTTTGCACGTCTTAATCTTGTGGATTTAGCCGGATCTGAAAGGTAAACTGAAACTATGTAGGAGAAAGAGAGGGTGAAATTTATAGACGAGGTCAATCATGCACTTCAGAAATAACTTTATGTTGATCTCACATTCTTTGCTTCAAATACAGGCAAAAGAGCTCTGGTGCAGAAGGTGAACGTTTGAAGGAAGCTACTAATATCAACAAGTCTCTTTCTACTTTAGGGTATGCTTGCTTTTGGTGCTATGTTGAACTATCTTAGTTTTATGCTTTGCCTATTGGCTACAAAACTGAGAATGGATATATATGTAATATGCAGACTCGTGATAATGAATCTCGTGAGCATATCCAATGGGAGGACACCTCATGTTCCTTACAGGGATTCCAAGCTCACTTTTTTGCTTCAGGTTGATGATTCTATTTTCAGATCATGAAGAAGCTATATCTGGGTTTAAATATATACAGCGTATAAGTGCTGTTCTGGTGTGTGTGAGAAAATAATCAGAAAATCCATTTATTATGCTCACTGATCGATGTGAAACTGGATTTTTTTTGGTATCGATACTTATGAGCCTTATTTCTATTTCTGATTAATATTATGCAGGATTCTCTTGGGGGAAATGCAAAGACAATAATCATTGCAAACATTAGTCCCTCGACTAGGTACAATTTTCTTGATCTGAACTATTAAGTAAAATGTGTAAATGTGTATGGATATACTTACTGTTCTCCAAAATTTATAATTCTCATTTTCCCAGTAGTTCCTACTCCGTTTAAGTTACTGTACAAATTCAAATTCACATAAATCTGTCCCCTTGCAGCTGCTCGCTAGAAACTTTGAGCACATTAAAGTTTGCCCAACGTGCCAAATTTATAAAAAATCATGTAAGTGGCTTTCCTCACTAGAATCAGCTAATTTTATACTGATGGAGGATCATGAAAAGCTGTCTTTGGATGTTGCTAATGCAGTATACCTTTAAGCCTATAACTGTTATTATGCTCATTGATGTTATATTCTTTATTATGGTGTCAGTGTTGCTATTACTATACTGGCCTTCGCTAATTCTCCATTTTGTTACCACACTAGGCTATTGTTAATGAAGATGCTTCTGGTGATGTGCTGGCTCTTAGGATTGAAAACCAAAACCTCAAGGTAACATTAACAACAAAATTTCTTAACCAATTGACGTTATCACATTATCTCTGGCATACACACACACAAACGGACAAACCAATAGTTCGCTTCATGTCCAAAGGTCTATATGTAGATTATGATTTAATATCAATCTAGAAAAGGTTTAATCCCTTTGTATTTGTTCTATTTCCTGCAATGACTATTTTGTATTGTACGTACCCTGTAATTTTGGTATATGCAATTTTTAGAAAGAAGTATCTCGTTTGAGGGGCCTAGTAAATGGTGGAGCTGAAAGCCACGATGGAGATGCTCTATCAATAACATTTCCAGGATCTCCAGGAACCTTTAAATGGGATGGGCAACAAGGATTTTCCAGTCCAATTGTATCACAGAAAAAGATGTCACATGTAGGTTGAAATGTCTCCACTACGAGAATGAGAATTTTGCATGGTTTCTCTTTCTAACTTAATTTCCTCTTTATTGCTTCAGAAAAAGGAGTATGAAGTTGCTCTTGTTGGAGCTCTTCAGAGGGAAATTGACAAGGACACTGCGCTGCAGTCCTTGGCAGAAGAAAATCAAGCAGCTCTGCAGCTGGTAATTCCCATCTGACACTTTCAGTCCATATTTTATCATACCCCATAAATTTGATCTTAACGAGTAGACTGAATTCTTGCCACGAGGAAGCTTTTAAACGAATGCTAGGGAAAGTATTGACATTTAGAAAATTAAAAGCTTACCTGTGAAGAAGATATGAGCATACAGGAATGATGTACAACATGTTTATTCCCCGACCCCAATGATCATATCTGTCAATTCTAGTTCTGTTCCAAATGACAAACACAAAATGTTAAGTTTCTTTGTTGATATTATTGTTCTCTAAATAGTAAATTGTGTCTGTGACTCTGTTATTTTTCTTAAACATGTTGCCTGCTAGTAAAATCTATTATATGCTGATGGATTTTAAAATGAGAATTGATGTATCCAATTATTTCACACAACACAATTGAGGAGCAAGGTGAATGGAAATGTTTACTCCCTCCGTCCCATATTTGTAGTAACATTTAGTTATGGCACGGGTTTTAAGAAATTGGTGGAGTGTGTAATTAATGAAGTGAGAGGTAGAGTGTGTAATAAATGAAATGAGATAGTGGAGTGAGATGATGGAGTGTGTAATAAATGAAGTGAGATGATGGAGTGTGTAATAAATGAAGTGAGTTGGTTGAAGGTGGGTCCCTCTTTGACTTTTTGGTTTTTTTATTTTTGTTTTGATTTATTTTAATATAGATAATGGCATTTGGGTGTAATTTTAGTGAATAATGGGGTAAAATTTTATGTGTAAATATGGTAAATTCTAAATGTTACTCCAAATGTGGGACGGACTTTTATGGCAAAATGTTACTACAAATCTGGGACGGAGGGAGTATATTGCTTCCATACCGTCCAAAGTAAATAATTTTGTTTAGCATCTGTAGGATATTTATAGGAACAATAATGATTAGAAAGGTTGAGTCTAATAATGTGGAAAATCGTATCAATCTATGCATAAATTTGTTGGTTTGTTAGTCTTTAATAAGAGCACCATGTTGTCAACTATGATAAATGAAAATTACAGTTACAAATTTTCTTTGTGCAATAGGGAAATTTTTTGCTGCATCCATTTTCACTTCATCTGCACTACCTGAGATTATGCAAAGGAAAAAAAGAAACTCACCTTCTAAATCTCTGATATCAGTTTGAGGAATGTGTACGTAATCCTTTTTGAGTTTATGACCATTTTTGCATCATCAGGCCAAACAAAGAGAAGATGAGGTTCAAGGTCTGAAGATGAGATTGAAATTTCGAGAAGCTCAAATAAAGAGACTAGAATCTGTTGCTTCTGGAAAGATATCGGCTGAGACTCACTTGCTCAAAGAAAGAGAAGAGCATTTAAAGGTAATAGAGGTCTTGCATGCTCAGGTAGACCGTAACCAGGAGGTAACAAGATTTGCTATGGAGAATCTGCGACTGAAAGAAGAGATCAGAAGGCAAGTATTTCCAGTTTGTTGCTTACGACTATCATGTTTGAAAGTGATGATTTATATAATGAATCTTAGTATATTGTACTACTCCCTCCGTCCCAAGTTACTTGGGTCGTATTCCAATTTGGATTGTCCCAAGATACTTGAGTCATATCACACGTAATTCTTTCTTTTATTTTACCTTCTCTCCTCTCTCTTACTTTATTCTCATTTCTACTTTATTTAACTCACTAAATACAAGTTTCTTAAATCTCGTGCCGAAAAGAAACGCCTCAAGTAATGTGGGACAGAGGGAGTATTAGTTGAAGTACAACCGGTGCTAGCTATTCTTCAATTTTTTGGTTTGATAGGGATATTGTTGACATGCCATAACTACCTCAGTTCAAGTAGCTGCTTCGTATTTGTGTTTTCTCTTTCTAGGTATATGCATCCGTTTATTATTATTTGCTAATCAAATCTGGTATAATATTTGGTATATTCAGACTAAAGTTATTTTGTGAGGAAGGTGAACGGGAAAGACTTCATGAACAGATTACAGTACTAGAGAAAGAGGTAATGTCTTGCAGCTTTTTATAATCTCCTCGATCTGAAGTTTGCACACATCACCAGTTTCAATTTATGAGTTTGTGCTTTCTGCAGCTACGAGAAGCTCTTGATTGGAAACTTATGCATGAGTCGGATTGCACTAACAGTCAGGTGCTTATCTTGTTTTAATTGAATTTGTAAGTATAATTATTAAAATATGAAACTTTTGAAGCTAACAATGGCTCTTATTGATGGAACAGAACGAAATCAATGATTCAGTATTGGGCACTCCCAATGCTAATAACTTTTTGACTTCCAATAAGGTAATGCAAGAAGGTTTCTCTGATATACTTATGTATCTTTCCTCTATCTGCACACTGTTAGACGTTGCTCAAACAATGCTTGACTAATTCGGATCAGTTTCACTTTTCATCAATTATGATTTTTTGTGCAATAATTAGGATAAGAATATATCATAGTTTGCTTTAGCTGAAGGCATTGTTTGGGTCTAAACTACATTGATATTTATAAAATACAACTTTTTATTCACCTGTCACATTGCGTGCACATAGACATAGTTGATCAGCTCTTAGAATTTTCTGAACGGCATTCAAATAAAGTTAGTCAGGAGATTTTGTTACTTATGTAAGTTGTCTCTTTTGCAGGAATCAGCATCACCCTGGCGCACATCAATGAGTGAAGAGAATGAGTTCTTGCGCATGCAGGTATATATAGATTATTATATGTCTTCTCTATCTTCTTCCTCAACCCCCTTCCTATTTATGATTAGTTTACCTAAATTAAATCATGTCCACTCATTTTTTTGTTCTATCAGGCCATTCAAAACCAATCAGAGATTGACGGACTTCACCGAAAAATTGACTACCTTGTTGGTGAGAAAGAAAAGTTAGAAAGGTAAGGACACCTTTTAATACACCCCACAACTTTTTAAATGATTTGGTCATGGCTTCTGCTGATTCAGATATTTGAAAACTTAGAATTTCTTAAGGTCAAAAATAGGCATCCTGTGCAATGGACCTGAATAATTATGCGTTTTAACATATGGACAATTTGGCAGGAATGTTGATGAGTTGGTTAAAGAGCTCAAGGCCGAGCAATTGTCAAAAGAAGCCATAGTAGCTGAGGCACAGAAACAAGAACCTAGAGTTCCTTCTCTCGTGAATGTGGGTGTAAGTGATCAAATAGAACTAAAAACTATGGTTGATGCCATTGGAGCAGCCAGCGAAAGAGAAGCAGAAGCACATGAAATGGCAATTTTCTTGTCCAAAGAAAATGATGAATTGAAGATGAAGCTCAAGGTCTTGATTGATGATAACAATAAACTGATTGACCTGTATGAAAAGGCAGTTGCAGAAAACCGTACAAAGAGCTCTGATGGTTCTGAAATCCCTTGGCAAGATACCACAGAAGATCACAGTGATAACACTGCTAAAGTAGATGAGACCAGGGGAGTGGAGATAGAGGCAGAGTTTGAAAAGCTAAAATGTCAACTTACAGAAATGCATGAAGAAAATGATAAGCTTTTGAGTCTATACGAGAATGCAATGCTAGAGAGAGATGACCTGAAAAAAGTAATTGCTTCTGGCCAGGTGAAGCATGCAGATGATGAAGGAGATAATAGCTTTCCAGAAAAGCTTGTTGAAGTCGATAAAGGTCAACGTCTTAGTTTTGGTGCAGCTTCAGGTTTTCTTGAGAATGTACACGAGCTAAAGGAAGTGGAGTCCAATGAGCTAAATGCAGATAGTGTAAATGCGGACATTGATGTAGAATCGTGCTTATATGAAGTGCAAGTGCAAGATGAGCATAACCTATGTTTCATAGACTCACCACTGCACGAATCAAATGAAGCAAATACAGTGTCATTCGAAGAAGTCAGGAAGAATTATGTTGTAGAACCAATTGAGCAGGACGAAATGGAAATAGATGAGCCAAGAAAACTTGAAGAACAAGAAGAAAGTTGTATGTTGGGATTTGAAGAATCAAATTGCATGAGCCCAGGGAATCCAACTGCTGGAATCCAACCTAATACATTCCCAATGCATGTGTGTGAAGATCTGAGGTCAATAGGTATGATGCTTGCAGAATCACGAGAAAAGCTTTCATACTCTGCTGAAGCAGTAAGAATTTTTGGCTCATTTGAGAGAGCAATGATTGAAGTTGATACTCTTGCAACACAGATTGGGAAACTGGAATGCAGTAAACAGGCTAAACAACAGGAGTGTCAACACCTACAAGCACTCTCATCAAAGCTGCATGAGAGAGAAGAACTGGCTCACAAGAAATTGCTGGCCTTGAAGCACTCTTTGACGAACTTCTCTTCTTCACTGAGTTACTTTGAACAGCGCGAGGCTATGGCACGTTCAAGACTGGAGGTTTCTACACAACATCTTAGTCGAAGAAAAGAGGAGTTAGCCAGCCTTCAGACATCCAGGCGGGAACTAGTAAATGCCCTTTCAAATATGAAACAAACTGAGAATGAACTGAGAAGCATCAGAGAAAACTTGAAACAGAAAGTGGATGAGGAAAATCAGAAACTGGAAAGTGAGAGAGTTCTCTTTGCAATAGATAATGTTGAGAAACCAGCAAATGACCTCTCTAACAGAAATTGGCAAGTGACAGGCAAAGCCACTGCTTTGCTCAAATCTGAGGAAGAGAAGAAGAATCTGCAAAATCAAATGAAACTCAACAGAGAAAAGCTGAGCGATGTAAGGAAGGAATGTGAGGCTATGAACTGCAAGCTGGCCAAGGTGGAGAGTGAAATACAGATGCTTGAAGCTGAAGTGCAGAAAGAAAAGCTCGTTGTTGATGAAATGAACCTCAAACTTCAAAACTCTCTTCGGGAGAAAGAAATGCTTGTGGAGGTTAAAGAAAGTGGTAAACATGAACTTGAAAGCATAGTAGCCGAGTACCATCAGAGTGTTTTCGAAGCAGAACTGAGAGAAGAAGAGATCAAAATCGTGCACGAGGAGCTGTTGAGAGAAGCAAGAGAAGCAGAAGGTTTGCAGATGGCAAAAGACGAAGTAACACGAAGAAAGACAGAACTGGTTGAAGCCATGTCGCGCGACACATGCTTAGTGTCGGATAATGTGGAGGCAGCTCTTGATAGTTTACAAACATCAGTTGTAGAGTTGAACTCTTTGCTTCAACATCTGTGTTAATGAACTTCCTTTTCAATCTATATGAATTTGGCTTGTCTGGAAATGTCATTGATCAGTGAAATTTCTAACTTTGTTGGACAAGGATGGTATTGTCATAAAATTTAAGATGGATAGTTCAGTTAGCCCCTGTTGACATTGGTTTACAGTTTTAGGAAGAATGGTAAGTCATTATCGAGTTTCACGAAAATTGAAAATTAAATTCAATACGAACTCAAGGGAAATGATGATAAATGATACTAATAGGTTTCAATTTATGAAATATACCAAATTTCGTTCAAAGTTTGCAATTTTAGGGATCATTACGCCAATTTGAATTGATAAAACACATAAAATCGATTTTTTCATGCCAAGATCATTCGAAATAGCAACATTACAAATTCTTCTGTAGATTATAAAACGATAAGATTAGTTCTTCTATTACTGTTATTGGATGATTGTATGATTTTACTCTGGTCATTTGTTCATATTTGTTTTTGTCAGACAGACAGAAGATGCAACAATGATTTTGAGAAAATATTGATAAAATGAATCCCAAAATGATATGAACCGATAGTTTTGGACTTTGGTTGCTTCAAATATCAAAACGGAATTTAGAGCATCCACAATAGGGGCTGCGCGGCGGCCGCCCCAATCGCGGCTAAGCTGCGGCTGTCTATTGTGGTGGAAGCGTCCGCCCCGGAGGTGGACGGCTTTTGTGGGGCGGAAGGGCTTTCGCCCCAAAAGCGCCGAGGACGAGCGGGAGGAGAGAGAAAAGCGGCGGCGGCCGTGACTATCTATTGCACGGCGAAACTGCCGCGGCGGTCGCCGATTTCCTTTTTTTTTTTTTTCGAATTTTTAATTGTTTTTATTATAAAGTGAAATGTGGCTAAAAAAAGTGTCCACTATTGCTGCGGATTTTTTTTTTTTGGCTGTGGACATATAAAAAGTGGTTATGGACAAAAAACGTAAAAGTGTCCGGCTTGTGGACGCTCTAAGAGCATCCGCAGCGGTGCTCGTCCGTCCATGCCGCTGGACAGAGCTCGTCCGTCCGCCGCTGGAGCTCGTCCGTCCGTGCCAGCGGCACGGCGCTGCTCTTAGCTAAGAGCATGTCCGTGCCGCTGAGCAGCCATACGTGGCGTGTTTTTATTGGCCAACGGCTATGCCATTGGCAAATTCGATTTTTATTTTTTTTTAAAAAAAATTCATAATTAATTCAAAATAATACCAAAAAATAAAAAAAAATATATTTTTGGATTCCCCAAAAAATAGAGCCGTTTATAGACGTTTTTTTTGGATTTTTGTGAATTTTTTTTTTTATCCCAAAATCATCTATAAATACACACATTCATCATCCACTTACACACATTCATCATCCACTTTTCACATCAAATTATCTCTTATTCATACTTTTTCATACTAAATCATCTACATCTTCCTCTCTCACCCAAACTCTCTCTAAAAAATTCAAAAATGGATTTCACCAATCTCATTGCGGAAGCGGAGCGCGAAAAACAAGAATATTATGAACAATATCATGCCGCCTATGAAGCCTATGTCGCCGCCAATACCCCCGCCCCTCCTCCTCAACCAACTAGAGCAAAACGTCGCTACATCCCTCGTGATCGAGAGGGAGCCCATGAAAGGCTCGTTGCCGACTATTTTTTCGACCAGCCGCGGTATCCAGAAGATTACTTTCGGCGCCGTTTTCGCATGTCAAAACGGTTGTTTATGCGTATCGTCAACACATTGTCCATCCGCGTTGAATACTTTCAAGAAGGTGCAGACGCAACCGGTCGGCAAAGTCTCACGGCATTGCAAAAGTGTACTTGTGCCATCCGACAACTTGCTACTGGGCAAACGGCTGACCTCTTCGACGAGTATTTGCATGTCGGTGAGTCAACTGGAATCCTATGCCTCAAGAGTTTTTGCGACGACGTTCGTTCTGCTTTCGGCGAGGAATTCCTTCGGGCACCCACCACCGACGATTGTCAACGGTTGCTTCGTCTTCACGAAATAGTCCACGGTTTTCCCAGTATGCTAGGCAGCATTGACTGCATGCATTGGAAGTGGAAGAATTGCCCGATTGCTTGGAGGGGACAACACTTAAGCGGCCACAAAGGTGGCGGCCCAACGCTTATCCTTGAAGCGGTCGCCGACTACCGCCTATGGATTTGGCATGCATATTTCGGTGTTGCCGGATCCAACAACGACTTGAACGTGCTATATTCTTCACCACTCTTCGATGATGTTTTGAATGGTGTAGCACCGGCGATCGACTTCACCGTCAACGGAAATGCATACCACATGGGTTACTATCTCGCCGATGGTATCTACCCAAGGTGGTCGACTTTCGTGAAGTCGTTCAGCAATCCACAAGAGCCGAGACGGATTCTTTTTGCGCAGCGTCAAGAGTCTGCTCGGAAAGACGTCGAAAGAGCTTTTGGTGTCCTTCAAGGCCGATTCAACATTGTGAAGTCCCCTTCTCGGCTTTGGTACGTTAAGAATATCGCCGACATCATGTACACGTGCATTATCTTGCACAACATGATTATAGCTGACGAAGGACCGATGGCGGGTAACTTTTACGACGAGGATGAAGCCGGAAGCTCAACCGCGAGGTCTCCCCCACGTCGAGGTGTGCATACGACGGTGAACTAGAGGATGGAAAGAAGACACACAATGCGTGATACAAGAGCCCACACTGAGCTACAAAAAGATCTAATCAATCACATTTGGGCGAAATTCGGCAACGAGTAGTGTAATTTTTAGGATTTTAATTATGTAATTTTTAATTATTTTGTAATTTGTAATAGTATTTCGGATATTTTAATGCATTTTAATATTGTGGAAATGTTTTTATTTAAATTGAATAATAGAATGGTGGGACCCTTGAGATTGTCCTTAGCTAAGAGCACGGATGTGGGTGTTGTGCTCTTAGCTAAGGACAAGGAGTAAAAGTGGGTCCGGGCCCACTTCCGTGCTCTTAGCTAAGAGTACGGATGAGGATGCTCTTACCCTCATAAAGAGAAGAAAATAGTCGATGAAATAGAAGGGACCCACAAGTGTCCTTTTCAAATAATGAAAAATGTCAAAATCTAGTATAGCATGCCCCGTGTAGTTTAATATTAAAATATTAAATCATGAAGTTATCATTTTTCTCAATGATCTGATCTATATACGATATGTCTTCTTCTAATGATATTTAAAATAACGTGTTTAATTAAAATAAGTATGTTTCTTTTATTATTCTTCTTCTTTTTCTTATTTTAATGAAAAATATATTGTTTTAGACCTCGCTAAAAGATGACATTTTCTATATAAAAAGAGACGATTGAGAAAAATAAAAACTTCATAATTTAATATTATAATTTTAAACCTCATGATACAAATCAGAATTTAGTCATTTACTAAACACTATTAACCCTTTAGAATTTACTAAACACTATTAAGTATTAACCCTAAATTTAATGGCAAAATTGATTATTCAAATAAGCTATACCTAATATTAGTATTTTTATAATATGTGTGCGGACTCAAAAGCAGTGCTTATTCCTATCATATGATATAGGTCATTAATTCCAAATTGCAAGATGACATGTCCACTGATTTAAAGCTCAAATAGTTAACATGGTTATTAATAATTAATGGCTGGCCAAGGATTACTCAGAGTTATGATTAGGTTAACTGACGTAAGTCACTAAGTTGTTGTGTTCGTTGCCATTGGATTGGATATTATAGCTTGATTATTGGTTTCAGCATTGTCTAGTTTACACTTTGTAATAGTAGTATTTTTATCCACTTTTCCTAATACGCACATTGTATCAATTTAAACCGGAGCTTATTAATTCTCAAGTAACCAAACAGAAACGCAAATTTTCTAAGTGAACATTATGAAGCTTTATATTTTCACTAATGCACGCCGTAACTATATTTGCAAATTATCATTTGCGGTCTTTAGACTTTACGTTTTACTAGTTTCAATTGCCTTGGCACTTTTTTCAACATTATTTTAGATAAAAATACTCCTGATGCAGGCATTTTTGAATACCTTCACTTGAAATATCCTGTACCTATTTGCAATGTTATAAGTAGAGGTGGCCAAACCCAACCGGACCGGCGGTTAACCGCCGGTTCCCAACCGGTGGGTCGGAACCGGAACCGTTCGTTCCGGTTCCGGTTCAAAAAATATGAAATCGGAACCGGCGGTTAACCGGCGGTTCGGAACCGCCGGTTAACCGGGAAAATGTAGTCGTCGCCGGTAGGTTCCTAGGGTTGTAGGCGTAGGGCTGAAAACGGTCGAAAAACCGCCGGTTTGTGTCGGAAAACCGCCGGTTTCTGACACAAAACCACCGGTTCTCGACGGTTCAAGGCTAGGGTTGCAGGCGTAGGTGTAGGGTTGCAGCGTAGGGTCTGAAAAGGTGTCGGAAACCGCCAGTTTTCTGTCAGAAACCGGCGGTTTTCTGACACAAACCGGCGGTTTTCTGACACAAACCGGCGGTTCGGTTAGAAAACTAGCGGTTTTCGACCTTTTTCAAAGTCTCTTTAGATTTTACTATAGAATTTAAAAGTTATAACTATAAGATTTAAATAAAAAAAATATAAAAAAATAATAAGAACCGGAACCGGCCCGGAACCGCTGAAAAACCGGCGGTTAGTAACTAGAACCGGAACCGGCGGTAACTGGCGGTTAAACTGAAACCGAATAACCGGTATCCGGGCCGGTTACGGTTCAAGCATTCGATGATCGGAACCGGCGATTTTTGAACCGTGGCCATATCTAGTTATAAGTGTCAGTTCAAAAATACAAATAATTTTAGATAAATCTAAATAGTACTACTCCATAATTATCCCCAAAATAAAATTAATTCAAAATCTCACCACAATTTTGTAAGTATGTATTGATAGTGATTGGTATGACCGAATGGGAATGAATAAAATTAAATACAAATTTAGTCCATAAGAGTAAAACAAAAATATGAATAGATTGACTATTAAAATAAAGAAATTGAAATGAAGACTAGACTCGGACCCTGACCCGGATTCGGATTCGGAAGAAGGAAAGACTCAAAGAAGCATCTTTGTTCTAGCGTGGTGGGCGTCCTACCATTTCCGACTTTTCCACTTTATTTTCTTTTTCCAATTAATTTATTCAAAATATTTTGTATATCTATTCATCCCCAGATTGAAATTCCCAAATCGATCAAAATTACAAATTCCACTCCTACTTCAATTTTGAAATCAAATCTCCCCGCAATTCGACGACTTCAAAGTTCAATTCAATTTCTCCCATTCCGCGTAATTTATTGGGTCGGATTACTCGATTTTGGTTCCAGGGTTTTAGGAAGAATGTTCAACGGAATGATGGATCCCGAATTGATCAGGATGGCTCAGGAGCAGATGAGCCGGATGTCACCAGCTGATTTGGCTCGGATTCAGCAGCAGGTACTTGCCCCAATTATTCGATTTTTGGTGTCGGTGGTCTGAATCTGATCTTCGGATTGTGTCACCTTTTTCGGGGAATTCAATGAATTAACGTGGAGGGTCTTATGTGGATTCATTGCAGAGCACTTCGTGGCTGTAGGGTTCTCTTTAATGGTGTATTCTTTGTTTTGATTATTTGCAGGTTCCTCTTTTGTGCTTAGTTGATGTGTAGTTGTTTACTAGGAGTAATTCGATTTTATTCAATCATGTAACCTGAAAATCTCGCTGGGCTTACATTTGATGCATGCGGCTGTTTCAGTCTAGTGCTCATTATTTGCAAAAGTTGACTGGATTTTATGTACTCCTATTTCTGTCTAAATTCTACTACCAATGACTCGTGGTGGAGGCTAACTTGATTCTATCGCAGATGATGTCCAATCCGGATTTAATGAGGATGGCAACCGAAGGAATGCAAAATTTGAATACACAAGATTTCAAGCATGCTGCTGAGAAGTTGAAAAACGCTCGTCCGGAGGACATGGCCGAGATTAGTGAGAAGATGGCAAATGCTTCACCTGAAGAGTTAGCTGCTATGCGTGCTCGTATGGATGCACAGGTGTCTTATGAAATTAATGGAGCCGAGATGCTGAAAAAACAGGTAATTTTGACAGTGGGAAGATGTATCGAGTTGTTGTCGTTCTACCAAAGATTACATATTTCCTATTATACTGCGTGCATGTGACATTTTAGTACAATCTAGCTAACTTTTGGGTAGTTGCTATTTCAATTGCTCAATTATTGTCGAAATGATTTCTTCAAATGAAGAAGCCATTGTTGATCAAAGCTTGTAGCTCTAGTTTTAAAAATTCTGGTATTGAGAACTCTTTTGTTTAGTTACGCTCTTTGTAAAAACATCTTTGGTTGGGGATTGCAATTGACCATATATTATGTATTTCTAATTCTAATAAATGCCTTTCAAGCATCACACTGGATGGATCTCAGTGCATACATTAATTATTTCTGGCAGAAAAAATAACATAATCTTGTTATTCTTACCCAAGTTGAAACATGCTAATCTTGTCCCTGATTTATTTGTAATGCCTCCTAAATGTGGCATGCACCTATCCTTGATTAAATAAACATATGTGGAATAACAGTAAATTGGAGGATGTGAATAGTACTTTTAAAAGTAATTCAATCAATTTGTTTTCTGGAGTTTTTGTCGCACTTATTTTTTATATCTAATCTCAGGGAAATGAACTTCACAGTCAGGGAAAGTACGCATTGGCACTGGAGAAATATATGCGTGTAAGTTCAGTTTTTGTGCCTGTTATCTATGTCTATGGGTTGCACATGAGTTTCTTTTTTGAGCTGGAATTTTTAATCTTCACTGTTTTTGGGTGATATAGGCGAAGAAAAATCTTAAAGATATTCCTACTTCAAAGGGGAGGAATATCCTTTTAGCATGCTCTCTTAATATGATGTCATGTTACTTGAAAACCAAGCAGTATGAAGAGTGTATTGGGGAAGGTACAGAGGTAAGCATAGATTCAACTTTTTTCATTTTCTTTGTTAATCCATATATTCTTACTATCATTATTTAACCTGTTGGCGAGTTCCAAACAGTGGGTAAAAATTATTTCTAGCGGTAGGGCCTAAAATGCTAAACATATATGCGATAAAAGTATTTTGTTGGTAAAAATATGTACATGTTCTTCTTTTCTTTCGAATAAACTCTTATTCTATAGTGACCTGCATTGATGACCTGGAGTAACCAATGAACAGTAGCTAGTACAATAACTTTCCTGTACTGCAGGTTTTAGCTTATGATGCAATGAACCCTAAAGCTCTCTACCGAAGGGGTCAAGCATACAAGGAATTGGGAAAACTAGGAGTGAGTAATTGTTTTAAATTTCTTTGATGTGTATTGTGTTTGTAAGCTTG